>NW_026903803.1:0-1576 GCF_024500385.1 Phyllopteryx taeniolatus
AAACTGTACAGCAGGCGCTGAAAAGCGTTTTTAAGCAATAAAAAACTGCAAATGTGTGTAAAACTCCAACCAAAGCTTTGGGACTCAAAAAACTGCCTGTAACTAGTATAAAGGTGAGAGTTCTACTCTAAATAGCCAGAGATTTTACTGGGAAAGCATCCTTTTTGAAGTTATTGGTCAAAATAGAAAACGTGTACAGCAGGCGCTGAAAAGCGTTTTTAAGCAATAAAAAACTGCAAATGTGTGTAAAACTCCAACCAAAGCTTTGGGATTCAAAAAACTGCCTGTAACTAGTATAAAGGTGAGAGTTCTACTCTAAATAGCCAGAGATTTTACTGGGAAAGCATCCTTTTTGAAGTTATTGGTCAAAATAGAAAACGTGTACAGCAGGCGCTGAAAAGCGTTTTTAAGCAATAAAAAACTGCAAATGTGTGTAAAACTCCAACCAAAGCTTTGGGACTCAAAAAACTGCCTGTAACTAGTATAAAGGTGAGAGTTCTACTCTAAATAGCCAGAGATTTTACTGGGAAAGCATCCTTTTTGAAGTTATTGGTCAAAATAGAAAACGTGTACAGCAGGCGCTGAAAAGCGTTTTTAAGCAATAAAAAACTGCAAATGTGTGTAAAACTCCAACCAAAGCTTTGGGACTCAAAAAACTGCCTGTAACTAGTATAAAGGTGAGAGTTCTACTCTAAATAGCCAGAGATTTTACTGGGAAAGCATCCTTTTTGAAGTTATTGGTCAAAATAGAAAACGTGTACAGCAGGCGCTGAAAAGCGTTTTTAAGCAATAAAAAACTGCAAATGTGTGTAAAACTCCAACCAAAGCTTTGGGACTCAAAAAACTGCCTGTAACTAGTATAAAGGTGAGAGTTCTACTCTAAATAGCCAGAGATTTTACTGGGAAAGCATCCTTTTGAAGTTATTGGTCAAAATAGAAAACGTGTACAGCAGGCGCTGAAAAGCGTTTTTAAGCAATAAAAAACTGCAAATGTGTGTAAAACTCCAACCAAAGCTTTGGGACTCAAAAAACTGCCTGTAACTAGTATAAAGGTGAGAGTTCTACTCTAAATAGCCAGAGATTTTACTGGGAAAGCATCCTTTTGAAGTTATTGGTCAAAATAGAAAACGTGTACAGCAGGCGCTGAAAAGCGTTTTTAAGCAATAAAAAACTGCAAATGTGTGTAAAACTCCAACCAAAGCTTTGGGACTCAAAAAACTGCCTGTAACTAGTATAAAGGTGAGAGTTCTACTCTAAATAGCCAGAGATTTTACTGGGAAAGCATCCTTTTTGAAGTTATTGGTCAAAATAGAAAACGTGTACAGCAGGCGCTGAAAAGCGTTTTTAAGCAATAAAAAACTGCAAATGTGTGTAAAACTCCAACCAAAGCTTTGGGACTCAAAAAACTGCCTGTAACTAGTATAAAGGTGAGAGTTCTACTCTAAATAGCCAGAGATTTTACTGGGAAAGCATCCTTTTGAAGTTATTGGTCAAAATAGAAAACGTGTACAGCAGGCGCTGAAAGCGTTTTTAAGCAATAAAAAACTGCAAATGTGTGTAAAACTCCAAGCTTTGG
>NW_026903804.1:0-1574 GCF_024500385.1 Phyllopteryx taeniolatus
TCAAGAGATTTGACTGGAAAGCATCTTTGTGAAGTTATGAGTCAAAATAGAAAAAGTGTACAGCAGGCGCTGGGAAGCGTTTTTAAGCAATAAAAACTGCAAATGTGTGTAAAAACTCCAACCAAAGCTTTGGGATTCAAACCACTGCCTGTAACTAGTATAAAGGGTAGAGTTCTACTCTAAATAGCAAGAATTTGACTGGGAAAGCATCCTTTGTGAAGTTATGAGTCAAAATAGAAAAACAGTGTACAGCAGGCGCTGGGAAGCGTTTTAAGCAATAAAAAACTGCAAATGTGTGTAAAACTCCAACCAAAGCTTTGGGATTCAAACCACTGCCTGTAACTAGTATAAAGGTGTAGAGTTCTACTCTAAATAGCAAGAGATTTGACTGGGAAAGCATCCTTTGTGAAGTTATGAGTCAAATAGAAAACGTGTACAGCAGGCGCTGGGGAAAGCGTTTTTAGCAATAAAAAACTGCAAATGTGTGTAAAACTCCAACCAAAGCTTTGGGATCAAAACACTGCATGTAACTAGTATAAAGGTGTAGAGTTTCTACTCTAAATAGCAAGAGATTTGACTGGGAAAGCATCCTTTGTGAAGTTATGAGTCAAAATAGAAAACGTGTACAGCAGGCGCTGAAAGCGTTTTTAAGCAATAAAAAATGCAAATGTGTGTAAAACTCCAACCAAAGCTTTGGGATTCAACACTGCCTGTAACTAGTATAAAGGTGAGAGTTCTACTCTAAATAGCCAGAGATTTGACTGGGAAAGCATCCTTTGTGAAGTTATTGAGTCAAAATAGAAAACAGTGTACAGCAGCGCTGAAAAGCGTTTTTAAGCAATAAAAAACTGCAAATGTGTGTAAAACTCCAACCAAAGCTTTGGGACTCAAAACACTGCCTGTAACTAGTATAAAGGTAGAGTCTACTCTAAATAGCAGAGATTTTACTGGGAAAAGCATCCTTTTGTGAAGTTATGAGTCAAAATAGAAAACGTGTACAGCAGGCGCTGAAAGCGTTTTTAAGCAATAAAAAACTGCAAATGTGTGTAAAACTCCAACCAAAGCTTGGGATTCAAACCACTGCTGTAACTAGTATAAAGGTAGAGTTCTACTCTAAATAGCAAGAGATTTTACTGGGAAAGCATCCTTTGTGAAGTTATTGAGTCAAAATAGAAAACGTGTACAGCAGGCGCTGAGAAGCGTATTTTAAGCAATAAAAAACTGCAAATGTGTGTAAAACTCCAACCAAAGCTTGGGATCAAAAACTGCCTGTAACTAGTATAAAGGTAGAGTTCTACTCTAAATAGCAAGAGATTTGACTGGGAAAGCATCCTTTCTGAAGTTATGAGTCAAAATAGAAAACGTGTACAGCAGGCGCTGGGAAAGCGTTTTTAAGCAATAAAAAACTGCAAATGTGTGTAAAACTCCAACCAAAGCTTTGGGACTCAACAACATGCCTGTAACTAGTATAAAGGTGAGAGTCTACTCTAAATAGCCAGAGATTTACTGGGAAAGCATCCTTTTGAGTTATGGTCAAAATAGAAAAACGTGTACAGCAGGTGTGAAAGCGTTTT
>NW_026903805.1:0-1571 GCF_024500385.1 Phyllopteryx taeniolatus
CCTCGATGCTTCCATATCTCCACAGGAATGTCATCAGGACCAACTGCCTTTCCAATTTTCATCCTCTTTAATGCCTTTCTAACTTCCCCCTTACTCATCATTGCCACTTCCTGGTCCACCACACTTGCCTCTTCTACTCTCCCTTCTCTCTCATTTTCCTCATTCATCAACTCCTCAAAGTATTCTTTCAATCTAGCTAGCACACTGCTGGCACCAGTCAACATATTTCCATCTCTATCCTTAATCACCCTAAGCTGCTCCACTTCCTTCCCATCTCTATCCCTCTGTCTGGCCAGCCTGTATAGATCCTTTTCTCATTCTTTAGTGTCCAACCTGCCATACATGTCATCATATGCCTCTTGTTTTGCCTTTGCCACCTCTACCTTTGCCCTGTGTCGCATCTCAATGTATTCCTTTCGCCTCTCCTCGGTCCTCTCAGTGTCCCACTTCTTCTTAGCTAAACTTTTTCCTTGTATGATTTCCTGTACTGTGAGGTTCCACCACCAAGTCTCCTTCTCTCCTTCCTGCCAGAAGATACACCAAGTACTCTCCTGCCTGCCTCTCTGATCACCTTGGCTGCAGTGCTCCAGTCTTCTGGAAGCTCCTCCCGTCCACCGAGAGCCTGTATCACCTCTTCCCGAAAAGCTGCACAACACTCGTCCTGTCTCAGCTTCCACCACATGGTTCTCTTCTCTGCCTTTGTCTTCCTAATTTTCCTCCCCACAGTCATCTTACACACCACCATCCTATGCTGTCTAGCCACACTCTCCCCTACCACTACCTTACAGTTGGTAACCTCCTTCAGATTACATCGTCTGGACAAGATGTAATCCACCTGTGTGCTTCTACCTCCGCTCTTGTAGGTCACCCTATGTTCGTGCCTCTTCTGGAAAAAAGTGTTCACTACAGCCATTTGCATCCTTGTTGCAAAGTCTACCACCATCTGTCCCTCCAAGTTCCTTTCCTGGATACCGTACTTACCCAGCACTTCTTCATCACCCTTATTACCTTCACCAACATGTCCATTACAATCTGCACCATTACGACTCTCTCTCTGTCTGGGATGCTCAGAACTACATCATCTAGCTCCTTCCAGAATTTCTCTTTCACCTCTAGGTCACATCCTACCTGTGGGGCATAGCCACTAATCACATTACACATAACACCCTCAATTTCAAATTTCAGCCTCATCACTCGATCTGATACTCTTTTCACCTCCAAGACATTCTTAGCCAACTCTTCTTTTAAAATAACCCCGACTCCATTTCTCTTCCCATCTACACCATGGTAAAATAATTTAAACCCTGCCCCTAAACTTCTAGCCTTACTGCCTTTCCACCTGGTCTCCTGGACACACAATATATCAACCTTTCTCCTAATCATCATGTCAACCAACTCCCGAGATTTTCCTGTCATAGTCCCAACATTCAAAGTCCCCCACAATCAGTTCTAGGCTCTGTGTTTTCCTCTTCTCTTTCTGCCGAAGAACCCGCTTTCCACCTCTTCTTCTTCTTCTTTGACTTCGACTTCGACCACAGTAGCTGAATTTCCAACAGCGCCCTCAGGTTGAC
>NW_026903806.1:0-1561 GCF_024500385.1 Phyllopteryx taeniolatus
TCCATCCATCCATTTTCTGAGCCGCTTCTCCTCACTAGGGTCACGGGCGTGCTGGAGCCTATCCCAGCTGTCATCGGGCAGGAGGCGGGGTACACCCTGAACTGGTTGCCAGCCAATCGCAGGGCACATAGAAACTAACAACCATTCACACTCACAGTCATGCCTACGGGCAATTTAGAGTCTCCAATTAATGCATGTTTTTGGGATGTGGGAGGAAACCGGAGTGCCCGGAGAAAACCCACGCAGACACGGGGAGCACATGCAAACTCCACACAGGCGGGGACGGGGATTGAACCCCGCACCTCAGAACTGTGAGGCTGACGCTCTAACCCAGGGGTGGCCAACTAGTCAGAGACTAAGAGCCACTTTTTTTCCTGTGTTACTGCAAAGAGCCACATACACGGGTACACATGAACATCATCTTTTAATCATGTATGCACGCATACACAGACCTCTGCTCAGCCAGATCTAATGAAAATAACCACACCAACATGATAATATCAGTAATTTTCAACAGTTAACATTGTGTCTCACACACACAAACTCTCAGTTCAAGCAAGTCCACAAACAATAAAAGAATAATTTTCAATAACATCTTTCTCTTACTATGCTGCTTAGTGAGACTTCTGGCATTCCTTATCTTGAACAATCCTCTTCAAATCTGGCTTGTATTCTGTTGTTGCCACTCTAAGCAATTCTTTCAAATGAGTGTCAGTCAGAAGAGATCGATGCTTTGATTTCACATGTTTCAGGGTAGAAAACACAGACTCGCAGACGTACGTTGACCCAAACATGGACAGTATCTTAAGCGCAGCTCGTTTGATGTTGGGGTATTTTTCAATTGGCACACTTTTCCAGAACTCAACGGTCCCTTCCCTTAAAACAGTTTTCAGTTGATCCTCCTCACAAAGGTCGATCATCTCCAACTCAGCCGCAGCCTCATCTGTGACGAGCGGGGCTTTCAAACAGTCTGGCTTCCAAGCCAGCTGATATGATGCAAGCGTTACGGTCTCTGAGTGTTTTGTAATTTTTTTGAAAAACTGCACCTGCTTTTCAAAGCGACCAACTTGTTCTTGCGAAGTTCAGTCCCTTTTGGAAATTCCTGTTCGATGTTAGGGTGGAGTGAGCTGAAGATTTGAAGCTTTGAAATGCGCTAATGCTGCGTGACATATAAGGCAGATCGGCTTGCCATTACGTTTAACAAAAAAATATAAACTCTCCCACTCTGGCAAAAACGTCCTGTGTTCTTCTTCATATTTTCGTTTGGATGTGCTTTTTTTCCCTGCCATTTCAAGAGGTAACTTGTCGGAAATTGTTTACAACACAAATGATGTCACACCAAAGATTCTCTCGTCGCTCGTTTGACGTCACTCAAACAGGCTTACATGGTCAGTGTGCCATCTAGCTGTAGGGGAGTGAATGACAGCGCCAGCCAAGAATTTTTGACGCATGTCATGTTACAGCTCCTGAAGAGCCGCATGAAACTAGTTAAAGAGCCGCATGAGGCTCGCGAGCCGCGGGTTGGCCACCCCTGCTCTAACCAGTCGGCCACCATGCCGCA
>NW_026903807.1:0-1558 GCF_024500385.1 Phyllopteryx taeniolatus
AGGGAGCTCCGACTTCCCGCATGGACTCTCGCTCAAGCATGGAGCTCTCCCTTCCAGCTTGGAGCTCTCCCTTCCAGCATGGAGCTCTGACGCGTCTGATCTGACGCCCGGAAGGGAGCTCCGAATTCCCGCATGGACCTCTGGCATCAAGCATGGACCTCTGGCATCAAGCAAGGAGCTCTCCCTTCCAGCATGGAGATCTCCTTCAGCATGGAGCTCTGAAGCGTCTGATCCGACGCCCGGAAGGGAGCTCCGACAGCTCTCCCTTCCAGCATGAGATCTCCTTCCACAGCATGGAGCTCTGAAGCGTCTGATCCGACGCCGGAAGGGAGCTCCGACAGCCTCTCCCTTCCAGCATGGAGCTCTCCCTTCCAGCATGGAGCTCTGAAGCGTCTGATCTGACGCCCGGTAGGGAGCTCCGACTTCCCGCAATGTACCTCTGGCATCAAGCATGGACCTCTGGCATCAAGCATGGAGCTCTCCCTTCCAGCATGGAGCTCTCCCTTCCAGCATGGAGATCTCCCTTCCAGCATGGAGCTCTGAAGCGTCTGATCCGACGCCCGGAAGGGAGCTCCGACAGCTCTCCCTTCCAGCATGGAGATCTCCCTTCCAGCATGGAGCTCTGAAGCGTCTGATCCGACGCCCGGAAGGGAGCTCCGACAAGCTCTCCCTTCCAGCATGGAGATCTCCCTTCCAGCATGGAGCTCTGAAGCGTCTGATCTGACGCCCGGTAGGGAGCTCCGACTTCCCGCAATGTACCTCTGGCATCAAGCATGGACCTCTGGCATCAAGCATGGACCTCTGGCATCAAGATGGAGCTCTGAAGCGTCTGATCCGACGCCCGGAAGGGAGCTCCGACTTCCCGCAATGTACCTCTGGCATCAAGCATGGACCTCTGGCATCAAGCATGGACCTCTGGCAATCAAGCATGGAGCTCTCCCTTCCAGCATGGAGCTCTCCCTTCCAGCATGGAGATCTCCCTTCCAGCATGGAGCTCTGAAGCGTCTGATCTGACGCCCGGTAGGGAGCTCCGATAGCTCTCCCTTCCAGCATGGAGATCTCCCTTCCAGCATGGAGCTCTGAAGCGTCTGATCCGACGCCCGGAAGGGAGCTCCGACAGCTCTCCCTTCCAGCATGGAGCTCTCCCTTCCAGCATGGAGCTCTGAAGCGTCTTATCTGACGCCCGGAAGGGAGCTCCGACTTCCCGCATGGACTTCTGGCATCAAGCATGGAGCTCTCCCTTCCAGCATGGAGCTCTCCCTTCCAGCATGGAGCTCTGAAGCGTCTGATCTGACGCCGGAAGGGAGCTCCGACTTCCCGCATGGACCTCTGGCATCAAGCATGGACCTCTGGCATCAAGCATGGAGCTCTCCCTTCCAGCATGGAGATCTCCCTTCCAGCATGGAGCTCTGAAGCGTCTGATCTGACGCCCGGTAGGGAGCTCCGACTTCCGCAATGTACCTCTGGCATCAAGCATGGAGCTCTCCCTTCCAGCATGGAGCTCTCCCTTCCAGCATGGAGCTCTGAAGCGTCTGATCTGACGCCGGAAGGGGAGCTC
>NW_026903808.1:0-1555 GCF_024500385.1 Phyllopteryx taeniolatus
CCATCCGAGATTTTCTGGGAAAGCATCCTTTTTGAAGTTATGGTCAAAATAAAAACTGTACAGCAGCCGCGCAAAAGCGTTTTTAAGCAATAAAAAACTGCAAATGTGTGTAAAACTCCAACCAAAGCTTTGGATTCAAAACTGCCTGTAACTAGTATAAAGGTGAGAGTTCTACTCTAAATAGCCAGAGATTTTACTGGGAAAGCATCCTTTGTGAAGTTATTGGTCAAATAAAAACGGTACAGCAGGCGCTGGAAAGCGTTTTTAAGCAATAAAAAACTGCAAATGTGTGTAAAACTCCAACCAAAGCTTTGGATTCAAAAAACTGCCTGTAACTAGTATAAAGGTGAGAGTTCTACTCTAAATAGCCAGAGATTTTACTGGGAAAGCATCCTTTTGAAGTTATTGGTCAAAATAGAAAACGTGTACAGCAGGCGCTGAAAAGCGTTTTTAAGCAATAAAAAACTGCAAATGTGTGTAAAACTCCAACCAAAGCTTTGGATCAAAAAACTGCCTGTAACTAGTATAAAGGTGAGAGTTCTACTCTAAATAGCCAGAGATTTTACTGGGAAAGCATCCTTTTGAAGTTATTGGTCAAATAGAAAACGTGTACAGCAGGCGCTGAAAAGCGTTTTTAAGCAATAAAAAACTGCAAATGTGTGTAAAACTCCAACCAAAGCTTTGGACTCAAAAAACTGCCTGTAACTAGTATAAAGGTGAGAGTTCTACTCTAAATAGCCAGAGATTTTACTGGAAAGCATCCTTTTTGAAGTTATTGGTCAAAATAGAAAACGTGTACAGCAGGCGCTGAAAAGCGTTTTTAAGCAATAAAAAACTGCAAATGTGTGTAAAAACTCCAACCAAAGCTTTGGGACTCAAAAAACTGCCTGTAACTAGTATAAAGGTGAGAGTTCTACTCTAAATAGCCAGAGATTTTACTGGAAAGCATCCTTTGTGAAGTTATTGGTCAAAATAGAAAACGTGTACAGCAGGCGCTGAAAAGCGTTTTTAAGCAATAAAAAACTGCAAATGTGTGTAAAACTCCAACCAAAGCTTTGGGACTCAAAAAACTGCCTGTAACTAGTGTAAAGGTTCTACTCTAAATAGCAAGAGATTATACTGGGAAAGCATCCTTTCTGAAGTTATTGGTCAAAATAGAAAACGTGTACAGCAGCGCCTGAAAAGCGTTTTTAAGCAATAAAAAACTGCAAATGTGTGTAAAACTCCAACCAAAGCTTTGGGACTCAAAAAACTGCCTGTAACTAGTATAAAGGTGAGAGTTCTACTCTAAACAGCCAGAGATTTTACTGGGAAAGCATCCTTTTTGAAGTTATTGGTCAAAATAGAAAACGTGTACAGCAGCGCCTGAAAAGCGTTTTTAAGCAATAAAAAACTGCAAATGTGTGTAAAACTCCAACCAAAGCTTTGGACTCAAAAAACTGCCTGTAACTAGTATAAAGGTGAGAGTTCTACTCTAAATAGCCAGAGATTTTACTGGGAAAGCATCCTTTTTGAAGTTATTGGTCAAAATAGAAAACGTGTACAGCAGGCTGAA
>NW_026903809.1:0-1551 GCF_024500385.1 Phyllopteryx taeniolatus
GAGCTTCAAACGCTCCACCATCATCCAGTCCCCAAGAAACCTGCAATCTCGGGTCTGAATGACTACGGCCTGTCGCTTTGACATCTGTGGTCATGAAGTCCTTTGAACGTCTTGTGCTGGACCACCTCAAGAGTGTCACAGGTCCCCTGCTGGACCCCTGCAGTTTGCCTACCAAGCGAACAGATCTGCGGATGATGCAGTCAACATGGGACTGCACTTCATCCTAGAACACCTCGACAGTGCAGGGACCTACGCGAGGATCCTGTTCGTGGACTTCAGTCTCAGCGTCAAAACCATCTCCCTGAACTCCTTTCATCCAAGCTTCTCCAGCTCAGCGTCTCACCTGCCATCTGCCAGTGGATTTACAGCTTTCTGACGGGCAGGACACAGCAGGTCGGTTGGGGGAGGCCACCTCATCCACACGCAGCATCAGCACTGGGGCGCCCCAAGGTTGTGTCCTCTCTCCGCTGCTCTTCTCTCTCTACACGAACGACTGCACCTCAGCGAACCCGACTGTCAAACTCTCTGAAGTTTGCGAGATGACACCACTGTCATGGCCTCATCAAGGACGGTGACGAGGTCGGGCATATCGACTGAGCGACAGCGCTGGTGCTGTGGTGCGGCCGCCACAGACTGGAGCTGAACACGCTCAAGGGTCTGTAGATGATGTATCGCTGGACTTCAGGAGGCGATTCCTTTATCCTTCGGCCACACAGCTGCCGCCGTCTCGCTGTCCAGTCTGGGCCTTGTGTCACAGTCGTCGAGCACCTCTAGTATTCCGGGAATTACAATCTCCCTGGACCTGAAGTGGGCGGGGACCAACATCAACTCCGGCTCAAATAAGGCCCAGCAGAGGATGTACTTCCTGCGGCTTCTGAAGAAAGCATGGTCCTGCCACCGGTGCTGCTGAGAACAGTCTCTACACAGCGGTCATCGAATCAGTCCTGTGTTCTTCCATCACAGTCTGGTTTGGTGCTGCTACAAAAAAGGACCAAACTCCGACTGCAACGGAAACAATCAAAACTGCTGAAAGGATTGTCGGTACCCCCCCCCTACCCACCCTTGAGGACTCGCACGCTGCCAGAACTAAGACAAGGGCGTGCAAAAATCCTCTCGGACCCCTCCCCACCCCTGGTCACCAGCTCTTCAGCTCCTTCCCTCAGGTAGGCGCTACCGATCAATGCAAACTAGAACTAGTAGACATTCCAACAGCTTCTTCCCTCTTGCAATCAACTTCTTGAAACAGCTAACTTACAATTCCATTACAACAAGCTGGCAATATTTTGACTTGAGTTCGTTGTCACATTTCTGTATTATGTATTACTCGTGCACTCACTGTAGTTGTCTCGCCGTGCTGCACTATTTGCATATAGTGGCCACTCATGCCAGAGTAGCATCTGCTCCATTTGCACACTGATTGAGGAGTATCTGTAACATTTGCACAACCATTGTCCCAGATTATCGCAGCTACTCGTCACTTTAAACCGCATACACTCCTTGAAGTCTCAGTGCCCTTATTGCACAATGTCATTGCACAGGACTATTGCGTAT
>NW_026903810.1:0-1550 GCF_024500385.1 Phyllopteryx taeniolatus
TTAGTCATTCAAACTGCTGCTAGAGGACTGCATCTTTTTGCACAATTGTTTTTTGTCAATGTCTTTATGTCTCCAAAGTGTTCTGTAAATTGACTGTCTGTTGTACTAGAGCGGCTCCAACTACGGAGACAAATTCCTTGTGTGTTTTGGACATATTGACAAAAAAGAGATTTATCCTGGCAGAGGCAAGATTATCCAACATAAAACATACATCGACGCCATAGGTGTTCCTCGTGGGGTTCCTAATCAATACAAATTAGCTGACCAAGTTGCAGGAGGATTTGAATACTTCATATGCTGTTGGTGTACGATTAATAAAAATGTTGATGGGATAAACTATATCCACTTCAATGTACAGAGATTAGGAAATTGGACTCAGTTTGGGTTGGAAGCTGTGCACGAGCAGCTCAAGGACGTTCCAAAGACCGCATAGCTGTCGACATGCTCCTCGCAAGAGAGGGAGGTGTTTGCGGTATGTTTGGAGAACAAACAATACTGCTTCAGATGGCAGCTTGACCAGAGCCATCGATGGTCTACGGACCCTCAATCAACACTCCTTGTGGAACAGCTGAATGGACGTTTTTGGTAAATACAAAACCCTAATTTCACCAATATTGATATCAATTGCTGTTTTTGCAGCCATTCTGACATTGTGTGGATGTTGTTGTATCCCATGCATTCGGGCATTAATCAGTAAATTAATCACCACAGCCATAACCCACATGGAACCGTATGGAGCAGATTTATCCTTTATTGGAAGTTGATAATAATGACGATGATGATGATGATGTTGTTTTACCTGATTTGTTTCCTGATCCAGGTGATTACGATGTTTAAACTACAACATTCATGTATGACAAGTTTACTCTGAGTGTAAATGTATTTGTTTCATAAAAATGATTCTACAATTAAAAATCGAAATGAAGTGACTGTAAGATGATATGAGAATTTGTGCAAATACATGATAAACAGGAGGGAAATGTTAAATATATTCTAGAAGTTATCATTTATTTGCTTAGCTTGCATTAGTATTATGGACGATTTTAGATGTCTCGCCTTCGAAAAGATGACTCAGCATCATCCGATGGAAGGGCGCCTGGACCAAGACGTGATCGGATGTGGTCGGGTCGGGACAAGTGTTGGTCCAATATTTTGTGTTGTGTCTTATTGCTTAGAATACTATGTCTGGGAAAAACCCTCTTATTATCAAATATTATGTGTCGTGTCTTATTGTTTAGAATACTATGTCTGGGAAAAACCCTCTTATTATCAAATATTATGTGTCGTGTCTTATTGTTTAGAATACTATGTCTGGGAAAAACCCTCTTATTATCAAATATTTTGTGTTGTGGCTTATTCCTTAGAACATTATGATTTGTAAATCCCTCCTATTTCAAATAAATGCAGGAGCGAGGGGGGGGATTGTTTAGAGCGTGTTGAGAGGCTGTGATCAGAACAATCTCCATACGCCCTCCTCATGAGAAAAGAAACCAGCGTCTTCATTCCTTTTGTGTCTGTTTTTTATAATGTTGGGTAAGATAAATCCAACA
>NW_026903811.1:0-82654 GCF_024500385.1 Phyllopteryx taeniolatus
GCAAAGTTGGAAAAAACAGTTTAGCGCAAACGACTCTAAATCAGTCTGGCATGCATTCAGTCGCTGACTAATTACAAGCGACGATCCCCCAAGCTGAGAACAATAGCACACTAGCCAACGACTTGAATACCTTCTACTGCAGATTTGAAAAGGACAGTTTCACACCACACACCAACCGGCCGCACCGCGACCACAATCACACCTCTGACCTCTGCGTTAACCATCCATGAACAGGATGTGAGACGCATCTTCAAACAACAAAAGATTAACAAAGCGGCAGGCCCGGACCACGTGTCCCATCCTGCCTCAAAGTCTGCGCGGACCAGCTCGCGCCAGTCTTCACTCAGATCTTCAACAGATCACTGGAAATGTGCGAAGTTCCATCCTGTTCAAACGCTCCACCTCATCCCAGTCCCCAAGAAACCTGCAATCTCGGGTCTGAATGACTACAGGCCTGTCGCTTTGACATCTGTGGTCATGAAGTCCTTTGAACGTCTTGTGCTGGACCACCTCAAGAGTGTCACAGGTCCCTGCTGGACCCCTTGCAGTTTGCCTACCAAGCGAACAGATCTGCGGATGATGCAGTCAACATGGGACTGCACTTCATCCTAGAACACCTCGACAGTGCAGGGACCTACGCGAGGATCCTGTTCGTGGACTTCAGCTCAGCGTTCAACACCATCATCCCTGAACTCCTTTCATCCAAGCTTCTCCAGCTCAGCGTCTCACCTGCCATCTGCAGTGGATTTACAGCTTTCTGACGGGCAGGACACAGCAGGTCAGGCTGGGGGAGGCCACCTCATCCACACGCAGCATCAGCACTGGGGCGCCCCAAGGTTGTGTCCTCTCTCCGCTGCTCTTCTCTCTCTACACGAACGACTGCACCTCAGCGAACCCGACTGTCAAACTCCTGAAGTTTGCAGATGACACCACTGTCATCGGCCTCATCAAGGACGGTGACGAGTCTGCATATCGACAGGAAGCGGAGCGGCTGGAGCTGTGGTGCGGCCGACACAACCTGGAGCTGAACACGCTCAAGACTGTAGAGATGATCGTGGACTTCAGGAGGCATCCTTCGCCACAGCTGCCCCTCACGCTGTCCAGCTGCCTTGTGTCAACCGTCGAGACCTTCAAGTTCCTGGGAATTACAATCTCCAGGACCTGAAGTGGGCGACCAACATCAACTCCGTCCTCAAAAAGGCCCAGCAGAGGATGTACTTCCTGCGGCTTCTGAGAAAGCATGGCCTGCCACCGGAGCTGCTGAGACAGTTCTACACAGCGGTCATCGAATCAGTCCTGTGTTCTTCCATCACAGTCTGGTTTGGTGCTGCTACAAAAAAGGACAAACTCCGACTGCAACGGACAATCAAAACTGCTGAAAGGATTGTCGGTACCCCCTACCCACCCTTGAGGACTTGCACGCTGCCAGAACTAAGACAAGGGCGTGCAAAATCCTCTCGGACCCTCCCCACCCTGGTCACCAGCTCTTCCAGCTCCTTCCCTCAGGTAGGCGCTACCGATCAATGCAAACTAGAACTAGTAGACATTCCAACAGCTTCTTCCCTCTTGCAATCAACTTCTTGAACAGCTAACTTACAATTCCATTACAACAAGCTGGCAATTTTTTGACTTGAGTTCGTTGTCACATTTCTGTATTATGTATTACTCGTGCACTCACTGTAGTTGTCTCGCCGTGCTGCACTATTTGCATATAGTGGCCACTCATGCCAGAGTAGCATCTGCTCCATTTGCACACTGATTGAGGAGTATCTGTAACATTTGCACAACCATTGTCCCAGATTATCGCAGTACTCGTCACTTTAAACCGCATACACTCCTTGAAGTCTCAGTGCCCTTTGCACAATGGTCATTGCACCGGACTATTGCGATATTAGCCATTCGAACTGAGGACTCTGCATCTTTTTGCACAATTGTTGTTTGTTGTTGTTTTTTGTCAATGTCTTTATGTCTCCAAAGTGTTCTGTAAATTGACTGTCTGTTGTACTAGAGCGGCTCCAACTACCGGAGACAAATTCCTTGTGTGTTTTGGACATACTTGGCAAATAAAGATGATTCTGATTCATCAAGGACGGTGACGAGTCTGCATATCGACAGGAAGCGGAGCGGCTGGAGCTGTGGTGCGGCCGACACAACCTGGAGCTGAACACGCTCAAGACTGTAGAGATGATCGTGGACTTCAGGAGGCATCCTTCGCCACAGCTGCCCCTCACGTTGTCCAGCTGCCTTGTGTCAACCGTCGAGACCTTCAAGTTCCTGGGAATTACAATCTCTCAGGACCTGAAGTGGGCGACCAACATCAACTCCGTCCTCAAAAAGGCCCAGCAGAGGATGTACTTCCTGCGGCTTCTGAGAAAGCACGGTCTGCCACCGGAGCTGCTGAGACAGTTCTACACAGCGGTCATCGAATCAGTCCTGTGTTCGTCCATCACAGTCTGGTTTGGTGCTGCTACAAAAAAGGACAAACTCCGACTGCAACGGACAATCAAAACTGCTGAAAGGATTGTCGGTACCCCCCTACCCACCCTTGAGGACTTGCACGCTGCCAGAACTAAGACAAGGGCGTGCAAAATCCTCTCGGACCCTCCCCACCCTGGTCACCAGCTCTTCCAGCTCCTTCCCTCAGGTAGGCGCTACCGATCAATGCAAACTAGAACTAGTAGACATTCCAACAGCTTCTTCCCTCTTGCAATCAACTTCTTGAACAACTAACTTACAATTCCATTACAACAATCTGGCAATTTTTTGACTTGAGTTCGTTGTCACATTTCTGTATTATGTATTACTCGTGCACTCACTGTAGTTGTCTCGCCGTGCTGCACTATTTGCATACAGTGGCCACTCATGCCAGAGTAGCATCTGCTCCATTTGCACACTGATTGAGGAGTATCTGTAACATTTGCACAACCATTGTCCCAGATTATCGCAGTACTCGTCACTTTAAACCGCATACACTCCTTGAAGTCTCAGTGCCCTTTGCACAATGGTCATTGCACCGGACTATTGCGATATTAGCCATTCGAACTGAGGACTCTGCATCTTTTTGCACAATTGTTGTTTGTTGTGTTTTTTTGTCAATGTCTTTATGTCTCCAAAGTGTTCTGTAAATTGACTGTCTGTTGTACTAGAGCGGCTCCAACTACCGGAGACAAATTCCTTGTGTGTTTTGGACATACTTGGCAAATAAAGATGATTCTGATTCTGATTCTGATTCTGATTCTGACAGTGACGACGACGAGGAGCCAAGTATCAGCTGTACAACAGAAAAAGAGAGTGGCCACTTGGTCCATGTGACGCTATGTCAAAAGCATGTCTTTTTATACACCCATGGCTTGAAATAATGCCACCCCAACGGTGCCAATATTTTTGAGCACGACGATATCTATTATATATTCATACATGTTTCAGTGACACGGCACAAGCGTTTACATAGGATGCAGTATTCCTATATATTGTGTGCCCCTCGTTCAAGTTGCGTTATAACACGCCGCACAGAAAGTCTTTGCCGTGTGTCTGTTGGCTTGTCATACAGGCAAAAGCACAGACAGCAGTACTGAAAAGTACTGCATGGGTCTTTTTTTGAAACTGCCTAGTGCATAGTTTGGAAAGGGTTTCTAGAGTTATCAAGAAACATTAGGCTGACGCTCTAACCAGTCAGCCACCGTGTCGCCTATCAAGAAACATTTAAAAATATTTTTCCTGACCTTTAAGTGCCCGGGGAGCAGTTCGGAGTATTGGTGTCATGCTCAAGGACACCACAGCCGTGGGTCCGGGGAATATTGGGGGTGGGTGGTTCTTGGTACTTCGTGGCCACGGTTGCCGAAATTATGTTTACAAATGTTACAAAAGTGCCAAACCGGGAATATGCAGGGGTCCATTGTATTAGCTTTCTTGTTACTTGTGTTTTTACGAACTTTATTATTTTACACTTTTTCACATTGTTGTTGTTGTTTACCTGCCCAATTTTATAATTTCCAACATATCAAACTCATCTTGATTTCATATTAACAATAATTGTAAATATAAAATTTTTTTATACTTGAGACTATGTGAGTCCTGGGATGGACGTCATGGAAACAATGAGTCCCTGGAACTCATCACGGAATACAGATGCAGTAAATCTGCGCTATATCACGGTTCCTGCTACACGGTCCCGCAATATTGCAGTTTTATAACAGGTGTTACCCTATATTTTATACTTTGTCTTATATTTTTGTGTTATTTATTGCTCTTGTTCTCTCTCAGTATGTTAAATGTGTTTCGGCTTGTCTGAAGACGCAGATTGATCGTACTATGCGCCACTGCTAATTTTTGTGCATCTGAGACGCGGTACGCACATTAAACGAGATCCCTGCATGTTAGCCTATCTCCTGCATCCTCCTATCGAACACCAACTGCCATCATGTCTTCCCTCACGACATCCATCAACCTTCTCTTTGGTCTTCCTCTAGCTCTCTTGCATGGCAGCTCCATCCTCATCATCCTTCTACCAATATACTTACTATTTCTCCTCTGGACGTGTCCAAACCATCCAAGTCTGCTCTCTCTAAATTTGTCTCCAAAACATCGAACCTTGGCTGTCCCTCTGATGAGCTCATTTCTAATTTTATCCAACCTAGTCACTCCGAGAGCGAACCTCAACATCTTCATTTCCGCCACCTCCAGCTCTGCTTCCTGTTGTCTCTTCAGTGCCACTGTCTCTAATCCATACATCATGGCTGGCCTCACCACTGTTTTATAAACTTTGCCCTTCATCCTAGCAGAGACTCTTCTCTCACATAACACACCTGACACCTTCCTCCACCTGTTCCAACCTGCTTCACTTCCTGACCACACTCCCCATTGCTCTGGATGGTTGACCCCAAGTATTTAAAGTCCTCCACCCTTCCTATCTCTTCTCCCTGCTCCCTCATTCTTCCCCCACCACCCCTCTCATTCATGCACATATATTCTGTTTTACTTCGGCTAATCTTCATTCCTCTTCTTTCCAGTGCATGCTTCCATCTTTCTAACTGTTCCTCCAGCTGCTCCCTGCTTTCACTGCAGATCACAATGTCATCTGCAAACATCATGGTCCACGGGGATTCCAGTCTAACCTCATCTGTCAGCCTATCCTTCACCACTGCAAACAGGAAGGGGGTCAGGGCTGATCCCTGATGCAGTCCCACCTCCACCTTAAATTCGTCTGTCACACCTACAGCACACCTCACCGCTGTTCTGCTGCCCTCGTACATGTCCCGTATTATTATAACATACTTATCTGCCACTCCAGACTTCCACATGCAGTACCACAGTTCCTCTCTGGGTACTCTGTCATACGCTTTCTCTAGATCTACAAAGACACAATTTCGTTCCTTCTGACCTTCTCTGTACTTTACCATGAACATCCTCAAGGCAAATAATGCATCTGTGGTAATCTTTCTCGGCATTAAACCCTACTGTTGCTCGCAAATACTCACTTCTGTCCTGAGTCTAGCCTCCACTACTCTTTCCCATAACTTCGTTGTGTGGCTCATCAACTTTATTCCTCTATAGTTCCCACAGCTCTGCACATCACCCTTGTTCTTAAAAAATGGGCACCAGCAGACTTTTCCTCCATTCCTCAGGCATCTTCTCACATGCTAGAATTCTATTGAACAAGCTGGTCAAAAACTCCACAGCCACCTCTCCTAGATGCTTCCATACCTCCACAGGAATGTCATCAGTACCCACTGCCTTTCCATTTTGCATCCTCTTTAATGCCTTTCTAACTTCGCCCTTACTAATCATTGCCACTTCCTGGTCCACCACACTTGCCTCTTGTACTCTCCCTTCCCTCTCATTTTCCTCATTCATCAACTCCTCGAAGTATTCTTTCCATCTAGCTAGCACACTGCTGGCACCCGTCAACATATTTCCATCTCTATCCTTAATCACCCTAACCTGCTGCACATCCTTCCCATCTCTATCCCTCTGTCTGGCCAGCCTGTATAGATCCATTTCTCCTTCTTTAGTGTCCAACCTGCCATACATGTCATCATATGCCTCTTGTTTTGCCTTTGCCACCTCGACCTTTGCCCTGTGTCGCATCTCAATGTATTCCTTTCGCCTCTCCTCGGTCCTCTCAGTGTCCCACTTCTTCTTAGCTAACCTTTTTCCTTGTATGATTTCCTGTACTGTGAGGTTCCACCACCAAGTCTCCTTCTCTCCTTTCCTCCCAGAAGATACACCAAGTACTCTCCTGCCTGCCTCTCTGATCATCTTGGCTGCGGTGGTCCAGTCTTCTGGAAGCTCCTCCTGTCCACTGAGAGCCTGTCTCACCTCTTCCCGAAAAGCTACACAACACTCGTCCTGTCGCAGCTTCCACCACATGGTTCTCTGCTCTGCCTTTGTCTTCCTAATCTTCCTCCCCACCACCAGAGTCATCTTACACACCACCATCCTATGCTGCTGAGCCACACTCTCCCATAGCACTACCTTACAGTCGGTAACCTCCTTCAGATTACATCGTTGCAAAGTGTACCACCATCTGTCTCTCCAAGTTCCTTTCCTGGATGCCGTACTTACCCATCACTTCTTCATCACCCCTATTTCCTTCACCAACATGTCCATTACAATCTGCACCAATTACAACTCTCTCTCTCTGTCTGGGATGCTCAGAACTACTTCGTCTAGCTCCTTCCAGAAGTTGTCATTCAACTCTAGGTCACATCCTACCTGTGGGGCATAGCCACTAATCACATTATAAATAACACCCTCAATTTCAAGTTTCAACCTTATCACTCGATCTGATACTCTTTTCACCTCCAAGACATTCTGAGCCAACTCTTCTTTTAAAATAACCCCGACTCCATTTCTCTTCCCATCTACACCATGGTAAAATAATTTAAATTTAATAATTTGCCCCTAAACTTCTAGCCTTACTGCCCTTCCACCTGGTCTCCTGGACACACAATATATCAACCTTTCTCCAAATCATCATGTCAACTAACTCCTGAGATTTTCCTGTCATAGTTCCAACATTCAAAGTACCCACATTCAGTTCGAGCTCTGTGCTTTCCTCTTCTCTTTCTGCCGAAGAACCCGCTTTCCACCTCTTCTTCTTCTTCGACTTCTACAGTATATACAAAAGTAAATACAATGATAAATGATTAAAGAAGATAAAAGTGAACTTAAAAAAAAATAAAACCCACATAAAAGGGCATTCCTCTGTCTTATGCAAAGATTACACCATCACATTAAAAACGAAATAACATGAGAAAAAACATACTACAATGAACATGAAAAAAGAACATTACGGCCACAAAGGATTTACAGGATTACACACATCCTTTTATACAGTATTACAAACACTGACACACAATATTTTACAATATTTACACACACAAAAAAAAAAATCATTAACGACTGTCCATCCATCACTGCTGGCCGGCTCCATCTTCACCGCCGGAACGCTGGCCATCCGGCTGGCCTCGGACAGAGTGCCACGAGAGCTGCTTGTCAAGTGGCGGCGTTGCCCGCTCTGCGCACCGGGCGACATCCCGGCCACGGCCCCAGATCCTGCGGCTCTGTCTTCTTCCACGTCTCCTGGGGTTGAGAGTAGGTCCATCTCTTGGTGTCATGGTCAGGTGCAGGTAGAGGAACAGGGTTGAAGGCATTGTGTGAGGAGATGGAAGAGGGAAAAAAAGGAGTGTAGCATAGTTGCGAACGACTGCAAGAGAAAAGGAAGGGGTGCTTGCCGATCTAGACTGATGGGCCAACGAGCAAAGCATTCTGGGATTTGTAATATTAGTGGCGCATGTGCTATTTACTGGCGGGCCAGCTCTAATAGACATTTAATATGGTCTTGCGGGCCAAATATAATTACATCGTGGCCTGAGTTTGACATATTTGGTCTGCAGCCTCTCTGTCCTGATTCCACTTCACTGGCAGCACTATTCATGGTGTTCGCGCAGGAGCTCAAGGTCCAAGGTTTTTGTTTTTCAAGGCAGATGAATAAAAATAATAATAATAAAAAAAAAAAAACAGGCCTTGTTCAGACTTTGTTTTGAAGAAAGTACCTTTCACATGTGAGGTGCACATGATCACCAATAAACAATGGTAACTTCCACTCCACTTGAGATTTACGTGACCAGCAAACCACGTACATCAGCTCCCTGACAAGCAAGAAAGTACAACAAAGAAGGTGTTTCCACCCAGTCTCAAACTGGGGACTTTTCACGTGTGAGGCGAACGTGATAACCACTACACTATGAATACCGTGGTGGGTGTAGTACCCAAAAGCGGACATGGAGTAATTCATTGACCAGCCCACCGCAGAATTGAATATTTACAAATGATAAGTCTTAATGTAATATATTTAAGCATTGAAATCAGAATTCTTTTGAGAGGACCAAGTGTTTTGAGCAGTTATCAAGCCAACCATCTTTTCTTTTTATTTCTACAACAAAGGTATTCCTACGGCCATTTGTTCATTTATTCGGGCCACCCTTGTCTTTTCGGACAATAACCTTTCTTTGTTTTACAACAGGGGTTTGGGTCTTCAAAGTATATATATATATATATATATATATATATATATACACAGAGACAAGTCAAAGATGCTTGCAATACACAAGGACTAAAGTATTTTACAATTTTGTATACCAAATGATTTGCATAACAAATGCATGGTCTGCTGTGTAATATTTTGCAGTTTTCTCACTGTGCCCACCTGGAGTTAGGACTTGTCTGTATTCACAGTTGTTGGCCCCTGCTGGTCTAGTGGTTAAGATTCAGTGCTCACCACTGCGGCCTGGGTCCGATTCCCGGTCAGGGAATATTAATTCTTAAGCCTATTTGGTCAAGTGTTGTTCAACATTGACTATGATTTGGGTTGACCTGGGTTTGATCCTCTCTTAATGCACCCCTATGGGTGGCACAACCCAGTGCAAACTGTAGGCACGTCCCAAACCTGGATAAATGCAGAGGGATTCGTCAGGAAGGGCATCTGGCTTATAACTTTGCTCGACAAATATGAGCGTTCATCCAAAGAATCCCATACCAGATCAGTCATGTCCCGGGTTAACAACATCCGGCACCGTTGTCCTGCAGGGCGCCGGTGGAAATTCAGCTCCTATGGGTCGAAGACGAAGGCGGGTTTAAATTATTTTACCATGGTGTAGATGGCAAGAGAAATTGAGTAGCGGTTATTTTAAATGGAGAGGTAGCTGAGAATGTCTTGGAGGTGAAAAGAGTATCAGATCCAGTGATGAGGCTGAAACTTGAAATTGAGGGTGTTATGTATAGTGTGATTAGTGGCTATGCCCCACAGGTAGGATGTGACCGAGAGGTCAAAGAGAAATTCGGGATGGAACTTGACGAAGTAGTTCTGAGCATCCCAGACAGAGAGAGTCGTGATTGGTGCAGATTGTAATGGACATGTTGGTGAGGGAAACAGGGGTGATGAAGAAGTAAGGGGTAAGTACGGCATCCAGGAAAGGAACTTGGAGGGACAGATGGCGGTAGATTTTGCAAAAAGGATGGAAATGGCTGGAGTGAACACTTTTTTCCAGAAGAGGCAGGAACATAGGGTGACCTACAAGAGCGGATGTAGAAGCACGCAGGTGGATTACATCTTGTGCAGACAATGTAATCTGAAGGAGGTTACCGACTGTAAGGTAGTGGTCGGGGAGAGTGGGGCTAGACTGCATAGGATGGTGGTGTGTAAGATGACTCTGGTGGTGGGGAGGAAGATTAGGAAGACAAAGGCAGAGCAGAGAACCATGTGGTGGAAGCTGAGACAGGAAGAGTGTCGTGCGGCTTTTTGGGAAGATGTGAGACGGGCTCTCTGTGGACAGCTTTCAGAAGACTGGAACACTACAGCTAAAGTGATGAGAGAGACAGGCAGGAGAGTCGTTGGTGTACCTTCTGAGAGGAGACTTGGTGGCGGAACCTCACAGTACAGGAAATCATAGAAGGAAAGAGGTTAGCTTAGAAGAAATAAGTGGGACACTGAGATGACCGAGGAGAGGCGAAAGGAATACATTGAGATGCAACGTATGGCAAAGGTAGAGGTGGCAAAGGCCAAATAAGACGCATATGATGACGTATGCCAGGTTGGCCACTGAAGAAAGAGAAAAGGATCTCTACAGGTTGGCCAGACAGAGGGACAGAGATGGGAAGGATGTGCAGCAGGTTAGGGTGATTAGAGATAGAGCTTGAAATGTGTTGAGAGGCCCACTCCCTTTAAAGAGGATGTGGAAGAGCACCCCCACATCAAACATGAAGTGGAGGAGGACATCACCAAATTTCCATCTACTGGTGTCCCTTTGAAGATTGAAGATGAAAGTCAAAGTTAGGAGAGCAGAGGGGCGGAGCCTCCAAGCAGAAGCTCAAGTCAACACATGACAGCAGAAGGTGATGGAGACCACTGTGGAGGATCACAAGTAGACGGCCTCTTACCTTCACTGTCAGATCGTGATGACACGACGTCACACCCTCCTCACACTGATGAAGATGATGGACAGTGTGAAGGTGATATGACATGTCACACCGAAAACAAACGATGGAAATGTTCTCTGTGAGAAAATATTTGCTTTTCAGAGTAATTTGAAACAACACATGAAAATACAAACAGAAGGGAAAGATTTTGCCTTCTCAGTTTGTGGTCAAAGATTCTCTGTGAAGGAAAGCTGGAAAATGCACACAAGAACCCACACTGGTGAGAAACCTTTTGCATGCTCAGTTTGTGGCCAAAGATTCTCTTATAAGTGTCAGGCGAAGATATAGAAGTGTGCTGGTGATAGCAGTGATGAAGAAGCTTGGAATGAAAAAGTAAATGTTTAATATTAAAGGAAATTACTATCATACTGATTGACAAAAATCTACATTCTTGTATTCTGTCTGCCATCTTTTAGTTTATCAATCTTTTAGTTTTCTTTGTTTCTGCTAAAAGGCTGCTGTGGACAAATGCTGAGAATTATCACTCGCGTCAAAATGATTGATCGAACTAGATTGTGACGAGACTTTTGACTTAATAAAATACAATTCTTCAAACAGTGAGAGTCACTCAATTGTCTTGTATGTCAAAGCCATTTTCCCCTTTGAAAAGAATTGAAATGCCTTCAATCCATTCAAAACCCTCAAGAAACAAATGCTGGCAACACAAAGCAAAAAAATGGCACAAGCGACAAGGCCGAAGTGGAAAACCGCTAAACTGGGGCACTGGTCGTCAAGGTAGTGTTGTACTTGGCTGACTTTGACCACAATGAAAAATAATCTGCATATCAAACAATGGATTGAGACTTTGGAACAGATTGAGTGTGGAACTGAAACAATGTCCAAGCATGAACCAAATGAAAAAAATACAAACAAATGACCTTTACAAAATGAGAGGAGGAAATGTAATTTCGATATAAATATAGATCAAAACAAATTTAAAAACAGACAATTAATCCATCCATCCATCCATTTTCTGAGCCGCTTCTCCTCACTAGGGTCGCGGGCGTGCTGGAAATACCCAAAAATATACAAGAACCCATCCCCACATATATAAACAAAAATAAACACAAAATCACCCACACATGGTAAATGGACTTCACATATACAGCAGTTCATCTACACGATCACAGTGCCCAAAGCGCTTTACAAAATTCACACATTCACACACAAATGGGCGGCTGCGGCCATGCAAGGCGCTGCCAGGCCCACTGGGAGCAAATTAGGGTTCAATGTCTTGCCCAAGGACACTTATATTTTTGGCCTTTTTAAAAGCCTTTTCTGCCAGTGAATTAATTTGCTTCTGAAATGGAGCTGCTGAATATTTGAAGTTGAAATGTTTGGATTTAATATTTTGATGTAAAAATTAAATCAGCGTAAGTAAAATCATCTGAATATGTTGAGTTTTGAAGGTGAAAATGGTACATTGAGTTTCGATTGTAAAAAAAAAAAAATTTGTCATTCAAATTGAGAATTCCAACACGCACCTTGAGCGACAATTCTACTTAGTAATCAGAATCAGAATCATCTTTATTTGCCAAGTATGTCCAAAACACACAAGGAATTTGTCTCTGGTAGTTGGAGCCGCTCTAGTACAAGTGACAGTCAATTTACAGAACACTTTGGAGACATAAAGACATTGACAAAAAACAATTGTGCAAAAAGATGCAGAGTCCTCTAGCACTTAGAGCAGTTCGAATGACTAATATTGCAATAGTCCGGTGCAATGACCATTGTGCAAAGGGCGCTGAGACTTCAAGGAGTGTATGCGGTTTAAAGTGACGAGTAGTGCGATAATCTGGGACAATGTTGGTTGTGCAAATGTTACAGATACTCCTCAATCAGTGTGCAAATGGAGCAGATGCTACTCTGGCATGAGTGGCCAGGAAATGCAAATAGTGCAGCATGGCGAGACAACTCCAGTGAGTGCACGAGTAATACATAATTGGCCCCACACAAATGTGACAACGAACTCAAGTCAAAAAATTGCCAGCTTGTTGTCATGGAATTGTAGGTTAGGTGTTTTAGAAGTTGATCGCAAGAGGGAAGAAGCTGTTGGAATGTCTGCTTGTTCTAGTTTGCATTGATCGGTAGCGCCTACCTGAGGGAAGGAGCTGGAAGAGCCGGTGACCGGGATGTGGAGGGTCCGAGAGGATTTTGCACGCTCTTGTCTTAGTTCTGGCAGCGTGCAAGTCCTCAAGGGTGGGTAGGGGGGTACCGACAATCCTTTCAGCAGTTTTGATTTTCCGTTGCAGTCGGAGTTTGTCCTTTTTTGCAGCAGCACCAAACCAGACTGATGGAAGAACACGGGACTGATTAGATGACCGCTGTGTAGAACTGTCTCAGCAGCTCCGTTGGCAGGCCGTGCTTTCTCAGAAGCCGCAGGAAGTACATCCTCTGCTGGGCCTTTCTTTTTGACGTCAATCTTTTTTCAAACGCCAACAACAAAACAACCCAAAAAATAAGAATGTCCTTCAATAAAAATCCAAACTTCAAACTATTAACAGTCCCTGCCTAGGAGTTGATAAAGGGCATTAAAAAAATCAAAAGATGAATTCAATGATGTTCTATTCTTGGTTATAGCCACGTTGCTCCGCACACGACCAACAGGTCTGTCTTTGACTTTAGTGAACAGACAATCTGCCTCCCCCCTGTCTTGGAAGTTCACCGTTTTCCATCTTTCGTTTGGCCATTTGTGGGAAAGGGGAAGTGGAAATTTGCTCGAGGAGACCAGTAGCTTAGTTGCTAACGACCGCAACAGAAAGGGAAGGGGCGCTCGCCGGTCGAGACTGATGGCACGACACACAAGCAAAGCATTCTGGGATTTGGAATATTAGTGGCGCATCTGCGGGCCAGCTCTAATCCACATTTAATATGGTCCTGCGGGCCAAATATAATTACATCGTGGGCCTGAGTTAGACATATTTGGTCTTCAGCCTCTCCTTCCTGATTCCCACCTTAACACCCCTGACAAGCAAGAAAGACAACACCCAAGCTGTATCCAACCAGTCTCGAACCAGGGACTTAACCCGGGCCACAACCGATCCGGTATGGAATTCTTTGGATGAACGCTCATATTTGTTTGGCAAAGTTTTAAGCCGGATGCACTTCCTGACGCAACCCTCTGCATTTATCCGGGCTTGGGACCGGCCTACTTTTTGCACTGACTTGTGCCCCCCATAGGGCTGCATTAAAAGATCTAGCATTGGCCGGGTATCGAACCCAGGTCAACTGCTTGGAAGGCAGCTATGCTCACCACTATACCACCAACGCCTGCATCCTATATATATGTGGCTGTATAACCACTGATGCATTTTAAATCATGGAGGAACTGAAACTGAAACAATGTCCAAGGTTAAACCCAATAAAAAGATACTACAAACAAATGAGCTTCACAAAACATGTGGAATTATAGTCTCAATATTAGTAGATACAGTGTCAAAACAAATTTCAAAACAGACAATTAAAATCGCAAAAAAATATTCAAGAGCCCAGCCCATCACAAAATACACCCACACAAAAGCACACAGACACACATTAACAAGCACACGGTGATTAATACCGGTAGTGTCGCGATAGGGCAAGGGAAGGAGAAATCATTATTATTATTATTATTGAGGTCGCAATGATCCATTTTTAATATCGATGTATCGATTCATATTCCTAGGATTAGATTAGATTAGATTAGATGAGATAAAATTAGATTAGATTAGATTAGATTGAATTAAATTAGATTAGATTATCGTACGGCAGACTTGAGATGGATGAATGTGTGTTTTTTAAATTATTTTTTATTTCTTTTTTTTTATTTACCACTTTTAATGATAAATTGTTCAGCGTGACTCGATTAAGTTTGGGAACATGGGAGTATCAGTGTGTTTTTTTCTGGCGCGATTGAATGGGCCAGTCTAAGAAGCAAATCACATCTCCCATGATCCACTGCGCACTGCGCAGGATGAGAAGTGCGCAGTGCAGAACGCAAAACTTCACGAGTGGAATCTGCAAAGGTTGAATTCAGGCCACTGAATGTCCATCAAAGTTAAATCAGTAACGTATGTGATGAAAAGTATGGACGCATTTTGGTTTTCAGTCGTAAAAAACAATTGAGGAAAAAAACATGACGGCATGCAATAAACTGTTTTCCGACCGCCGCCGCCGTCGACAAGTCGTGAAATATAAGTAATATGAAAACCCACAATCACCCACAAGCAAGAAGCAAGCCGAGGCCAACCATCAATTTGTGAGACATTTCATCCAGGTTTTGTTCCTGATAGCACAATCGGGAGCTAAAAGGTTGGGAAACACATTTGAAATTCCTTCACGGACATACTGTACTTCACCAAAACGAACACCAACACTACTAAGACAGACCAATGTAGTCAAAGCATCAAGCCGGCAGACTGGAAAGTGTCTCACCCTGGACAGATGGCAACTTGAACATCACAAGCTACTCAGAGCTCCTTAACTATGATGTCACACATCATGACTAGTGAGTGAGTACTAATAAATACGATTAGAACATGCATAAATGAGGTGTGTGTGTTCAATTACAATAAGATTTTCATCATATTTCAAAACACATCAGAAGTAGCAGGTAAACCGAGTGTTAATCCAACCTGTCATTTGCATTTTATTCAAATAAAGTGTGAATGCATTTGCTGTTATTATCATTTGCCAGAATGGTTGGTTATCGCTTTTTGTTTTTGTTTTCCCAGAATTAACTTTACCTTATATTTACAAAAAAACAAAACCAATTTCGGAAATTTCACCTGGACTGTCCAGTATCCAAGTATTTATTTCAGTCACACTGGTTACATTTAAAAAAAATTACTGAATCTATTACCAAATACTGGTTTTGGATCGTATCGTTCTCGATAAAACATTGTCCTTGAATCAAATCAGCCACCACGAATTGTGATACGAATCGAGTCACTGCCGAAATGAATCGTTACACCCCTAGTGGTTAGTACTCTGCGTTGTTGCCACAGCAACCCCGGTTGAAATCTGGGTGACGGCAGGTACAAAGTCCTCCAATGACTTTTTTTTTTTAAATTTATTTTAATTTTATTTTTTTTATTTTTTAGTGCTGCTGCTGCCTGGTGGCATAGTAACAATCCTCCATTGGGGCTTGCAGAGGAGGTGGTGTCTGCATGGGGCTAGTGGCGCAATGGATAACATGTCTGACTTTTGGATCAGAAGGTTCTAGGTTCGACTCCTGGCTAGCTCGGTCGTAGTTTAGCATGTGGTGGTCAACCCGAGCCAAAATTGCTGTGTTGGACACGTTCACCTGAAACGTCTGGGTTACGCTACCTCACGCAACACTGTCAACATGGTGAGTTCTTTCCATGACAATATTTAACACAATGGAAACCCCGAAAGTTAAGAACTCATTGAAGTCCTACTTCATATTAGTTATTTTCAAACTTCATAATTTGCAATATAGGAAATAAAAGGCCAACTTCACATCTAATAAGGACTACTGGGGGGGACATAGAATTTCCACATTCTAAGTTTTGCCTTCTCAGTGATTCTCACTGTCGGTGATAGCCTGATTGAGATAAATAGAAGCACAAATGGAATCATGAGTGCTTTTGGTGGTCTATCTCCAGAAAACAAGTGTAGCGGACATGCACACCGCAACCTACTTTTTATTTTTGTGCATCTGGTTTTTCTTCAACCGAACCTGCTTCTTTCCCACTTGAGGTCCGGAGGAAGACCACCCCAAAGATCAGCTGATCTGCGTTCGTGAGTTCACACTGAAATCCTTACTATGATGTACGTCAATGCGTAATAGTTGTCGGGAAATTACTAGCTTCCTACGAAATCCCAACTTTGCCTTCTCTCGCTCTGACTCAACGCATTAAACGCTCACACGCTCATTTTGTTTAGTCAAGCGACTACACACGATGTCCTCTTTTCCAATTTTTGTACGCTTTATTTTCTTTCTTTCGTTTACCCTTAGTGTTATGTTCTTGTTGTAGTTCGTAGTTGTAGTTGTGTGTTTCATTAAATATAACAAAATTCCACTCATGGTCGTATTTCGTGTGTGTTCTGAATTTAAGTCAACCTCTGTAACCTCGGACTCAAAATGTCGTAGTGTGTAGCAACCTTCAGATTCTAAGACTGATTAAAAATGTTTGTCGTCATTTCGCCTAAAGTTAAACTTGAAAATTTTGATGGGGTGCCCTTTTCGAGACATTAGTTTGATTTTTAACAATTAAATCAAAATTACTATAAACCGGAAGTAACGCAAATGTCGCACCCGCCTTATTACTTTATCCTAAATTAATTACAATTCTTATTTCATATACAATCGCTACAGTATTGGTGCAACCCGCGTGAGGAGATTTCAAGTTTTGAATTCAGAACACACAAAAATACAAGCTATTTCAGTAAAATCGACACGTCGCCCGCCATCTTGTGTGTGGCATGCATGTCAAACGTAATCTGTGTTGAGCAGCATTCGGTACAGTAGACACAGCGTTGTAAATGCTTGCAAACGTGAGAATAGTAAGATTAGCCTCAGTAAAACTACAGTGTTCATTCCTTTGTGTGGGGAGACAACACGTGGCATCTGCGGCGGCCGCCATTTTGTCTCTCTGCTTTGTGTATTGCAAACACGAGGCTTCGCCATGTCACACTTAGAGGCCTCCGTCGTCCGCCATCTTTGGCGTCTACGTGAAATAAATAAAACATGTACATTGATACTTAAAGGACAAGGAAAAGGACCCAGAGCAGATCATGTCCCTCGGGGAGTCCTGTGGGGGGTGCTTAGGAAGTATGGGGTACCGAACCCTCTGATACGGGCTGTTTGATCCCTGTACAACCGCTGTCAGAGTTTGGTCTGCATTGCCGGCAGTAAGTCTGAGTCGTATCCGGTGAGGGTTGGACTCCGCCAAGGCTGCCCTTTGTCACCGATTCTGTTCATAACTTTTATGGACAGAATTCTTAGGTGTCGATGAGGTCCGGTTCGGTGGCTTCAGTCTTGCATCTCTGCTTTTGCAGATGATGTAGTTCTGTTGGCTTCATCAGGCCGTGATCTCCAACACTCACTGGAGCGGTTCGCAGCAGAGTGTGAAGCTGCTGGAATGAGAATCAGCACCTCCAAATCTGAGACCATGGTCCTCAGTCGGAAAAGGGTGGAGTGTACTCTCCAGGTCGGGGATGAGATCCTTCCCCAAGAGGAGGAGTTCAAATATCTTGGGGTCTTGTTCACGAGTGAGGGAAGAATGGAACGGGAGATCGACAGGCGGATCGGCACAGCGTCTGCAGCGATGCGACTATGTATCGATCCGTTGTGGTGAAAAGGAGCTAAGTCGAAAGGCGAAGCTCTCGATTTACCGGTCGATCTACATTCCTACCCTCACCTATGGTCACAAGCTGTGGGTCGTGACCGAAAGAACAAGATTCCGGATACAAGCGGCCGTAATGAGTTTCCTCCACAGGGTGTCCGTGCTCTCCCTTGCAGATAGGGTGAGAAGCTCAGTCATCCGGGAGGGGCTCAGAGTAGAGCCACTGCTCCTCCGCATTGAGAGGAGCCAGATGAAGAAGAAGAAGAATCATCTTTTATTGTCATGAACATGCATGCATGCATGCACATGAAATTTGTTCTCTGCATTTAACCCATCACAGTGAACACATACACATGTTAGTGGAACACACTGGAGCAGGGGGCAGCTGAAGCGCCCGGGGAGCATTTCGGGGTATCGGTGTCTTGCTCAAGGACACCACAGCCGTGAGTCCGGAGGATGTTGGCGGATGGTCCAGTCGGGGTTTTGAACCTAGGTCCCCCACGGTGGCAGGCGATGATCTTAACCATTGGGCCACGGCTGCAATGAGGTGGCTCGGGCATCTGTTTAGGACAGGACGCCTGTGTTCCTCGTACATTCCACCGGGGGGAGACCCCGGGGACGACCCAGGACATGCTGGAGAGACTACATCTCTCGGCTTGCTTGGGAACACCTCGGTATCCCCCCGGAAGAGCTGGATGAAGTGGCTGGGGAAGTCTGGGCTTCCCTGCTGAGGCTGCTGCCCCCACGACCCGACCTCGGATAAGCAGAAGACAATGGATGGATGGATGTTTTTTTAAAAATGTATTGGCCTTTTATAAAAAAAAAAATAAAACAATATTTTTTTTTGGAACAAGCAAATCATGTGTACACGTTTAGGCTTGAGCCTCTCTGGCTTGATTCCCCTTCACCTGCAGCTCTGATTGTTTTTATTTGGTGATAGCACAAAAAAGAGCACATTAGCACTTCCTGACTACAGTAACGCGTCGCCACAGAGGATAAAAACACAATAACGCCTGAGGACTGAAAGCTATGTACAGTAATACATATTCATGATCACATATTCCTTTTTCTTTTAAGGTGCATGAACCAGAGAATCAGGGTAATGGCAGCAGCAGGGAAATAGAGCTGATAAGCCAAATTTAGATCATAAAAATAAAGATATGACTAAAATTGTGTAAATTAAGTGACGTTTTTTAGCCTCTTTTATAGATAGTCAAGCAATCACTTTTTTGAATTTCCTTTGACAAATTGTTACATTGCACTGCTGCGCTATCAACTGTAATCGCTCCTACTTATCGCGGGGGATACGTTCCAGACAAACCTAATCAGTGAAAATGAGAAGTAAATGAGAAATGAAGACAATTGAGAATGAAAATCAGCAATTTAGACAGACCATATAGTTAAAAAATGTTTTCACATCTCACATGCTATAAGCACATTTAAACTTATTAAAACACGCTTATTAATGTGTTTGTTACTACCTGTTCTCACTCTCACTTGCATAGTTTTCCAAATAAGACCCAAGCGTGCTTGCTTCAAGCTGTTTATCCATCCATCCATTCATCCATTTTCAACACCGCTTATCCTGGTTAGGGTCGCGGGACGCTGGAGCCTATCCCAGCTGACTTCGGGCGAAAGGCGGACTACACCCTGAACTGGTCGCCAGTCAGTCGCAGGGCACCGACAACCATTCGCACTCACATTCACACCGTCACTGAGTGGGAACTGAACCCACGCTGCCTGCACCAAAGTCAGGCGAGTGTATGCTGTTTATTTGAAAAGTAAAAAATTATTGTTATTGCCAATTATTTACAATGCCCGTTTTGACAAGGCTCCAGTCAGAGAATACCCACTTTCGGAGATTCTTTCAGGGTGCGGGGAACGACAGGTCACACACACTACAAAATGAAAAGGCACACAGGGTAAAAATATACAGCAACCTAAACATGCAAATGAGACAAAGAGGAGAGACCCTCCACTAAGTGACCCACCACCTGTAAAACTATGCCAGCCCACCTGTTTTGGACTTGTCAAAAGCCTTTGATCCAATCAATATTGACATCCTCTGATTTTCCACTGAACCAGGTGGAAAACAGGCAGCCCCGTCATTAGTAAGGAAAATTAAAAGAAATTGCCTTCCTCATCTGTCAGCAAGATCCAAAAACCAGCTTATTATTACAGTGTTCAAATAAAAAGTGGCTTTCTCTCAATCATCTATTTTATAGTGTGTGTGTGCATGTGTGAGAATATCTTGAAAACTGCGTTACGTTTGTATAAAAAATAAACACGCTTGCCCGCTGATCCACAAACGCACCTTCAACAATCGACAAGCAGAAATTAATATTGACAAATGATATCTTGTAAATATTCATCATCATCATGTCAAGTTATGATAAATGCACACACAACATTTAAGAAATGTGTGTAAATCATGGATATATTTGTGGAAATCATTTTGAGACAAATCTCTACCCATAATTAATCATGGCAGATGAAAAAATACAGAGGCAGCCAGTTTCAAACCAGGGACCTTTCACATGCAAAGAAAACATGATAACCACTACACTATGGAAACTGCTGTGTTATTCTGTCCAGACCAGTCCACCATGCACTAAAGGGCGCTGCCAGCCAAGTTACCCGATGAAAAAAAACTGCATTTGACGTTTTGGAACATAAATCATGGCGTAATCAATAACCTGAAAAAATTGATGGATGGATGGGTCAAATGTTTTAATTTCCTAAGGAACTCCTAAAGAATGTGTTGAACGCAAGCATGTTTTTCCACTCAGTCCGAGTGGCACTTCAATGAGGGTGCGTGTTCCAGTGGGAATGGGACATGAGTGAATTCCCTCGATACTAACGAGGAGTCCTTTTGTACTGCATTCACCTTGTGTCGACCACGTCAATTCACCTGAACGCATCAGCAATGCCAGCTAGCGAGGCGGTTTGCTGGTCCTGCTAACGGATAGGACAAGAGCGACAGTTTCAGTCGTGTAGTGGTTGTTATGTTCACCAAACAGGCGTAAGGTCCCTGTTTGGAAACGAGGCTGATGGGTTTTCTTGTTTTCCTACAAAGAAGAGCCCCACGAAAAGCTAAAGTCCAGTTGAAGTTAACTCCCCGTGATGGAATCAAACCTCGGTCTTCCACGTGACAGGTGGAGATACTGTCCACTATAATAATGAGGAGCCTTTTGACCTACATTAATTGAGTGTCGAGCACACGTTAATGCACCAGCGAGCCGGTTTGCTGGTCCTGCTAACTGATAGCACGAGAGCAACAGTTGCAGTAATGTAGTAGTTGTTATGTTTGCCAAACACGCGTAAGGAATACTGGAGGTGGAGGAGAACACAAGAGAGTCAGTACAAATGCGGGTAGCCAAGTAATCAATCAAACACAAGAGAACGAATCACAAGAGTACCACGGATGATACTACTGGTGCTGGATTCCTGGATCTGGCAGGCTTACTGTATATGGAGGCAGTGATTAGTGCTGATTGAGAACAGGTACGTGGGCGAAGAGGTGATGATTGATGGAGAGTTAGAGAGGCTAAAGGGAGGCACAACGTGCCACCCAAGTTCCAAAAAGGAAAGGGAAGCGTGACACCGTGAAAGCAGGATGTTTGTTGATTATGTGGGGTGGAGGGGGTAAGGCCGGAGGGCTAAGGGTACTGGTGGAGACAGGCTTGAGCAGAGACACATGAAATGTCGGGTGGATTTTGAGAGAATGAGGGAACTTCAACTGAACAGAGGGGGGATTTAAGACTTTAGTGATCGGAAAAGGACCAATGAAGCATGGTCTGGAGCGAAAGATCACGGGAGGAAAGCCAAACCATCTGACCCACCTTGTCTACAGGCGAAGGGGAGCGATGAAGATCCGCCAACCACTTGTTTCTTTCGGCTAACCGAGCCAGGGCAGCCCTGACGTCCTTCCAAATGTAGTTGGAGTTGTGGGCCCACTAAGTTCTTCAGAGTATGTGAAATTGGGCACGAAAAGCCGGTCTGGAGGTCCAGTCTTGGGATCCGGTTGGGTTCTCTGAGCCCTTTTGACCACTTGTCTATCTCCCACGTGGCAGCCCCAACAAAGCAGGAGGAAGGAAGAAACTTGAGGTTGTCTGCACAAATACTGTAGTTACACATTTAATGCAGCCCTATGGGGGGCACAAGTCAGTGCAAACTGTAGGCCGGTCCCAAGCCCGGATAAATGCAGAGGGTTGCGTCAGGAAGGGCATCCGGCTTAAAACCTTGCCAAACAAATATGAGCGTTCATCCAAAGAATTCCATACCGGATCGGTCGTGGCCCGGGTTAACAACGTCCGCCACCGGCGCCGTCAACCTGCAGGGCGCTGTTGGAAATCCAGCTACTGTGGGTCGAAGTCAAAGTCAAAGAAGAAGAAGAAGAAGAGGTGGAAAGCGGGTTCTTCGGCAGAAAGAGAAGAGGAAAACACAGAGCCTAGAACTGAATGTGGGGACAGGAAAATCTCGGGAGTTGGTTGACATGATGATTAGGAGAAAAGGTTGATATATTGTGTGTCCAGGAGACCAGGTGGAAAGGCAGTAAGGCTAGAAGTTTAGGGGCAGGGTTTAAATTATTTTACCATGGTGTAGATGGGAAGAGAAATGGAGTCGGGGTTATTTTAAAAGAAGAGTTGGCTAAGAATGTCTTGGAGGTGAAAAGAGTATCAGATCGAGTGATGAGGCTGAAATTTGAAATTGAGGGTGTTATGTGTAATGTGATTAGTGGCTATGCCCCACAGGTAGGATGTGACCTAGAGGTGAAAGAGAAATTCTGGAAGGAGCTAGATGATGTAGTTCTGAGCATCCCAGACAGAGAGAGAGTCGTAATTGGTGCAGATTGTAATGGACATGTTGGTGAAGGTAATAAGGGTGATGAAGAAGTGATGGGTAAGTACGGTATCCAGGAAAGGAACTTGGAGGGACAGATGGTGGTAGACTTTGCAACAAGGATGCAAATGGCTGTAGTGAACACTTTTTTCCAGAAGAGGCACGAACATAGGGTGACCTACAAGAGCGGAGGTAGAAGCACACAGGTGGATTACATCTTGTGCAGACGATGTAATCTGAAGGAGGTTACCAACTGTAAGGTAGTGGTAGGGGAGAGTGTGGCTAGACAGCATAGGATGGTGGTGTGTATGATGACTCTGGTGGTGGGGAGGAAAATTAGGAAGACAAAGGCAGAGAAGAGAACCATGTGGTGGAAGCTGAGACAGGACGAGTGTTGTGCAGCTTTTCGGGAAGAGGTGATACAGGCTCTCGGTGGACGGGAAGAGCTTCCAGAAGACTGGACCACTGCAGCCAAGGTGATCAGAGAAGCAGGCAGGAGAGTACTTGGTGTATCTTCTGGCAGGAAAGGAGAGAATGAGACTTGGTGGTGGAACCTCACAGTACAGGAAATCATACAAGGAAAACGGTTAGCTAAGAAGAAGTGGGACACTGAGAGGACCGAGGAGAGGCGAAAGGAATACATTGAGATGCGACACAGGGCAAAGGTAGAGGTGGCAAAGGCAAAACAAGAGGCATATGATGACATGTATGGCAGGTTGGACACTAAAGAAGGAGAAAAGGATCTATACAGGCTGGCCAGACAGAGGGATAGAGATGGGAAGGATGTGCAGCAGGTTAGGGTGATTAAGGTTAGAGATGGAAATATGTTGACTGGTGCCAGCAGTGTGCTAGGTAGATGGAAAGAATACTTCGAGGAGTTGATGAATGAGGAAAATGAGAGAGAAGGGAGAGTAGAAGAGGCAAGTGTGGTGGACCAGGAAGTGGCAATGATTAGTAAGGGGGAAGTTAGAAAGGCATTAAAGAGAATGAAAAATGGAAAGGCAGTTGGTCCTGATGACATTCCTGTGGCGGTATGGAAGCATCTAGGAGAGGTGGCTGTGGAGTTTTTGACCAGCTTGTTCAATAGAATTCTAGTGTGTGAGAAGATGCCTGAGGAATGGAGGAAAAGTGTACTGGTGCCCATTTTTAAGAACAAAGGTGATGTGCAGAGCTGTGGCAACTATAGAGGAATAAAGTTGATGAGCCACACAATGAAGTTATGGGAAAGAGTAGTGGAGGCTAGACTCAGGACAGAAGTGAGTATTTGCGAGCAACAGTATGGTTTTATGCCTAGAAAGAGTACCACAGATGCATTATTTGCCTTGAGGATGTTGATGGAAAAGTACAGAGAAGGTCAGAAGGAGCTACATTGTGTCTTTGTAGAACTAAAGAAAGCCTATGACAGAGTACCCAGAGAGGAACTGTGGTACTGCATGCGGAAGTCTGGAGTGGCAGAGAAGTATGTTAGAATAATACAGGACATGTACGAGGGCAGCAGAACAGCGGTGAGGTGTGCTGTCGGTGTGACAGAAGAATTTAAGGTGGACGTGGGACTGCATCAGGGATCAGCCCTGAGCCCCTTCCTTTTTGCAGTGGTGATGGATAGGCTGACAGATGAGGTTAGACTGGAATCCCCGTGGACCATGATGTTTGCAGATGACATTGTGATCTGCAGTGAAAGCAGGGAGCAGCTGGAGGAACAGTTAGAAAGATGGAGGCATGCACTGGAAAGAAGAGGAATGAAGATTAGCCGAAGTAAAACAGAATATATGTGCATGAATGAGAGGCGTGGTGGGGGAAGAATGAGGCTACAGGGAGAAGAGATGGCAAGGGTAGAGGACTTTAAATACTTGGGGTCAACCGTCCAGAGCAATGGTGAGTGTGGTCAGGAAGTGAAGAAACGGGTCCAAGCAGGTTGGAACGGGTGGAGGAAGGTGTCAGGTGTGTTATGTGACAGAAGAGTCTCTGCTAGGATGAAGGGCAAAGTTTATAAAACAGTGGTGAGGCCAGCCATGATGTACGGATTAGAGACAGTGGCAGTGAAGAGAAAACAGGAAGCAGAGCTGGAGGTGGCGGAAATGAAGATGTTGAGGTTCGCTCTCGGAGTGACCAGGTTGGATAAAATTAGAAATGAGCTCATCAGAGGGACAGCCAAGGTTCGATGTTTTGGAGATAAACTTAGAGAGAGCAGACTTCAATGGTTTGGACACGTCCAGAGGAGAGAGAGTGAGTATATTGGTAGAAGGATGATGAGGATGGAGCTGCCAGGCAAGAGAGCTAGAGGAAGACCAAAGAGAAGGTTGATGGATGTCGTGAGGGAAGACATGATGGCAGTTGGTGTTCGAGAGGAGGATGCAGGAGATAGGCTCTCATGGAAAAGGATGACACGCTGTGGCGACCCCTAACGGGACAAGCCGAAAGGAAAAGAAGAAGACACATTTAACAGCTGAATGAGGCGCAAACAATCAAATGATCCTCACATTAGAGTACATTTTCCATTTGTAGCTGTGTTGGGTTATTCACATCTGGTTTTAGCGCATTGGTCACAGTACGAATCAAAATGACAGAAAATACTTTGAGAGATAGGTTCCACCAACCCAAGCTGTGATCGTATAGTGGATAGTCCTCTGCGTTGTGGCCGCAACAAGACTGGTTCTAATCCAGATCATGGCAAGAGCGAACCCCTGCAGTTTCTTTTTGCGCCGTGCTGCTGGGACAGTGAAAATCCTCCACAGGGACTTGCAGAGGGCCCACTACCTTTGTGGGGCTAGTGGCGCAATGGATAATGCATCTGACTACGGATCACAAGACTCTAGGTTCAACTCTTGGCTATCTTGTGTACAGCTTTGCATATGGTGTTAAACCCAATTCAGAGTGCTGTCTTGGATCTGTTTGTTTGTTGCCTTCCTTGTTTCCTTCCTTCAAATCACAAATGGCCGTAGGAATTCCATTGATGGAGAAATACAAAGAAAACATGGTTCGCTTGATAACTGCTCAAAACACTTGGTCCTCTCAAAAGAATTCAGACTTCAGTAATGCTTAAATAAACTCCATTATGACTTATCATTTTGTAAACATTCAATTCTGCTTGTGTTCCGACTAGATATAGTCAACTCGCCTCCACGCAGAGCCCAAGCTGTGCGTGGAGGCGAGTTGACTATATCTAGTCGGAACTTCTCAGAATCAGAATCAGAATCATCTTTATTTGCTAAGTATGACCAAAACACACAAGGAATTTGTCTCCGGTAGTTGGAGCCGCTCTAGTACAACAGACAGTCAATTTACAGAACACTTTGGAGACAGAGACATTGACAAAAAACAATTGTGCAAAAAGATGCAGTCCTCTAGCACTTAGAGCAGTTCGAATGACTAATATTGCAATAGTCCGGTGCAATGACCATTGTGCAAAGGGCGCTGAGACTTCAAGGATTGTATGCGGTTGAAAGTGACGAGTAGTGCGATAATCTGGGACAATGTTGGTTGTGCAAATGTTACAGATACTCCTCAATCAGTGTGCTACTCTGGCATGAGTGGCCAGTATATGCAAATAGTGCAGCATGGCGAGACAACTACAGTGAGTGCACGAGTAATACATAATTGGCCCCACAGAAATGTGACAACGAACTCAAGTCAAAAAATTGCCAGCTTGATGTAATGGAATTATAGGTTAGGTGTTTAAGAAGTTGATCGCAAGAGGGAAGAAGCTGTTGGAATGTCTTCTAGTTCTAGTTTGCATTGATCGGTAGCGCCTACCTGAGGGAAGGAGCTGGAAGAGCCGGTGACCGGGGTGCGGAGGGTCCAAGAGGATTTTGCACGCCCTTGTCTTAGTTCTGTCCTCAATGGTGGGTAGGGGGGTACCGACAATCCTTTCAGCAGTTTTGATTGTCCATTGCAGTCGGGCTCCTTCACTGCAAGAGAAGTGACATTCCACGTCCCTAGAGCCAGCTTCTGTAGCCGGGGATCGGATCGCAAAGGTCCCCGCCTTCGGCCACAGCCCAGCTTGCACTGCACCCGACCCCTATGGCCCCTCCCACAGGTGGTGAGCCCAGGGAAAGGGGGACCCACGTTACCCTTTCTGGCTGTGCCCGGCCGGGCCCCATGGATGCAGGCCCAGCCACCAGGCGCTCGCCTTCGAGCCCCACCTCCAGGCCTGGCTCCAGAGGGGGGCCCCGGTGACCCGCGCCCGGGCAAGGGAAACCTGAATCCATTTATTGTACTTGTCTTAGGGCTTTTTGGAGCCGTGCTTTGTCTGGTCCCTCACCTAGGACCTGTTTGCCATGGGTGACCCTGCCAGGGACATAAAGCCCCAGACAACTCCTAGGATCATTGGGACACACAAACCCCTACACCACGATAAGGTGATGGCTCAAAGAGGGGATAAACATTGAAGCCATAATTTATTAACAATTAGACAGAATCATGATTATGTTTGCAATTGAACATTATGCAGAATAATTTTGATTGCATTACATAATTGACCAGCACCACCTCTTCACTGACACCATGGGGTCACCCAGTCCCTCAATAACCCCTCTGCTCGTGACCTCAACCCCTGATGCTGCTGCTTATCATAACAAAACAATAATAATTTTAGCAAGAGTTATGTTCTTAATACACAAAGACATTCCATGTCAGAAAATGCCATAAATTACACACCTACACACCCCCACTTTGAAGGTTTACGGTTTCTTATATCAAATTAAACCCGCTCATTCGTTCACATGTCAAATAATATGTAAGTAGCCCTGAATTGCTTAAAGTGTAATTCACAAAGTCAGGTCACAGAGACAACAAGAATCAACGATGCTTGCAATACATCCATCCATTCATCCATTTTCTGTACCGCTTATCCTCACAAGGCTCCAGGCTGCCCTGGAGTCTATCCCAGCTATCTTCGGGCGGGGGGCAGGGTACACCCTGAACTGGTTGCCAGCCAATTGCAGTGCTTGCAGTACATAAGGACTCAAGTAATGAACAATTTTGTGTACCAAATAATTTGGATAACAAATGCATGCTCTGCTCGGTGTAATATTTTGCCATTTTCCCACTGTGCCCACCTGAAGTCGTGCTGCTGGAAAGTCGTGCTCCACTGAAAAGATCTGTCAATCTTTGCACATTTAGGTTCACATCCGTTGTGGGGGCAGGGGGGCCGAGACGACCCGCTTAGGGATTGTCTAGATTAACAATTGTTGACTACACCAGCAGTCCCTGGTGGTCTAGTGGTTAGGATTCGGCGCTCTCACCGCCGTGGCCTGGGTTCGATTCCCGGTCAGGGAATGTTAATCCTTAAACCTATTTGGTCATGTGTTGCTCAGCATTTACTGTGATTTCCGTTGACCTGGGTTTGGTCCTCTCTAACTGCAGCCCGATGGGGGGCACAAGCCAGTGCAAACTGTAGGCTGGTCCCAAGACAGGATAAATGCAGAGGGTTGTGTTACGAAGGGCATCCGTCTTAAAACTTTGCCAAAAAAAGTTCATCCAAAGAATTCCATACTGGATCGGTCGTGGCCAGGGTTAGCAACGTCCGAAATTAAGCTACTGTGGGTCGAAGATGGGTTTCAATTTTATTACCATGGTGTAGATGGGAAGAGGACTGGAGTAGGGGTTATTTTAAAGGAAGAGTTAGCTGAGAATTTCTTGGAGGTGAAAAGAATATCAGATGGAGTGATGAGGCTGAAACTTGAAATTGAGGGTGTTATGTATAATGTGATTAGTGGCTATGCCCCACAGGTAGGATGTAACCTAGAGGTAAAGGAGAAATTCTGGACAGAGCTAAACAATGTAGTTCTGAGCACCCCAGACAGAGAGAGTCGTGATTGGTGCAGATTGTAATGGACATGTTGGTGAGGGAAACAGGGGTGATGAAGAAGTCATGGGTAAGTACGGCATCCAGGAAAGGAACTTGGAGGGGCAGATGGTGGTAGACTTTGCAAAAAGGATGGAAATGGCTGTCGTGAACACTTTTTTCAAAAGAGGCTAGAAGATAGGGTGACCTACAAGAGCGGAGGTAGAAGGACGCAGGTGGATTACATCTTGTGCAGATGATGTAATCTGAAGGAGTTTACCGACTGTAAGGTAGTGGTTGGGGAGAGTGTGGCTTGACAGCATAGGATGGTGGTGTGTAAGATGACTCTGGTGGTGGGGAGGAAAATTAGGAAGAAAAAGGCAGAACAGAGAATGATGTGGTGGAAGCTGAGACAGGACGAGTGTTGTGCAGCTTTTCGGGAAGAGGTGAGACAGGCTCTTGGTGGACAGGAGGAGCTTCCAGAAGACTGGACCACTGCAGCCAAGGTGATCAGAGAGGCAGGCAGGAGAGTACTTGGTGTATCTTCTGGCAGGAAAGAAGAGAAGGAGACTTGGTGGTGGAACCTCACAGTACAGGAAATCATACAAGGAAAGAGATTAGCTAAGAAGAAGTGGGACACTTAGAGGACCGAGGAGAGGCAAAAGGAATACATTGAGATGTGATGTAGGGCAAAGGTAGAGGTTGCAAAGGCCAAACAAGAGTCATATGATAACTTATGCCAGGTTGGACACAAAAGAAAGAGAAAATGATCTCTACAGGTTGGCCAGACAGAGGGATAGAGATGGGAAGGATGTGCAGCAGGTTAGGGTGATTAAGGATAGAGATGGAATTGTCTTGACTGGTGCCAGTAGTGTGCTGGATAGATGGAAAGAATACTTTGAGGAGTTGATGAATGAGGAAAATGAGAGGGAAGGAAGAGTAGAGGAGGCAACTGTGGTGGACCAGGAAGTGGTAATGATTAGTAAGGGGAAAGTTAGAAAGGCATTCAAGAGGATGAAAAGGATGGAAAGGCAATTGGTCCAGATGACATTCCTGTGGCGGTATGGAAGCATCTAGGAGAGGTGGCTGTGGAGTTTTTCACCAGCTTGTTTTAGAATTCTAGCGGGTGAGAAGATGCCTGAGGAATGGAGGTAGAGTGTGCTGGTGCCCGGTTTTAAGAACAAGGGTGATATGCAGGATGAAAAATTCTAATGTTTATATAAAAACGAATAACAGGCGCATCAAGATCAGAATTCACCGTCATCCCGTATCAGTTAATTAGCAACAGAAAGCTCTGCGATTCCTCATTAAGTCTAACATACTTTGATAATTGTCAGATTTACTTGTCGACAGAAATGTTTGTTTTGCATTTCAGCAATGAGACACACAAATAAAAATGGGGGGAAAAAGTACTCTCTTCTCTCTGGTGCATCATTGAACAGTATGCAAACTCTTTTTTTTTGGTATTTAATTACCTTTTGAAACTTAAATTTAGAAGTGATGGGTCAAATTTTTTTATTTCCTAAGGAACTCCTAAAGAATGTGTTGAACGCAGGCATGTTTTGCCACTCAATCCGAGTGGCACCTCAATGAGGGGCCGTGTTCCAGTGGGAATGTGACATACCCTCGATACTAACGAGGAGTCCCTTGTACTGCATTCACCTAGTGTCTACCACGTCAATTCACCTGAACGCATCAGCAATGCCAGCTAGCGAGGCGGTTTGCTGGTCCTGCTAACGGATAACACGAGAGCAGTTTCAGTCATGTAGTGGTTGTTATGTTCACCAAACAGGCGTAAGGTCCCTGTTTGGAAACGAGGCTGATGGGCTTTTTTGTTTTCCCACAAAGAAGAGCCCCACGAAAAGCTAAAGACCAGTTGAAGTTAAATCCCCGTCAGTGAATCGGACCCCTGTCTTCCACGTGACAGGCGGATATACTGTCCACTATATTAACGAGGAGTCTTTTGACCTACTTTGACTGAGTGTATGCACCTGAATGCATGGCAATGCCAGCGAGACGGTTTGCTTGTCCTGCTGACGGATAGCACGAGAGCAACAGTTTCAGTCGTGTAGTGGTTGTTATGTTTGCCAAATGTGTAAGGAAGACTCGAGGTGGAGGAAAACACAAGAGAGTCAGTACAAATGCGGGTAGCCAAGTAATCAATCGAACACAAGAGAACGAACCACAAGAGTACCACGGACGACACTACTGGTGCTGGATTCATGGATCTGAAAGGCTTACTGTATATGCAGGCAGTGATTAGTGCTGATAGAGAACAGGTGCGCGGGAGAGGAGGTGATGCTTGGTGGAGAGTTAGAGAGGGAAAAGGGTGGCATAAAGTGCCACCCAAGTTCCAAAAAGGAACTACAGGGCACAGATCATGACAGCCCCCCCCCCCCCCCCCACCCCCCCGAAAGGGATGCGTGACACCGTGAACGCAGGATGTTTGTTGATTATGTGGGGCGGAGGGGGGTAAGGCCGGAGGGCTAAGGGTACTGGTGGTGACAGGCTTGAGCAGAGACACATAAAATGTCGGGTGGATTTTGAGAGAATGAGGGAGCTTCAACTGAATAGAGGTGGGATTTAAGACTTTAGTGATCGGAAAAGTACCAATGTAGCGTGGCGTGAGCTTCCGTGATTTGGTCTGGAGAGAAAGGTCACGGGAGGAGAGCCAAACCATCTGACCCACCTTGTATACAGGCGTAGGGGAGCGACCGAGCCCTGACGTCCTTCCAAATGTAGTTGGAGTTGTGGGCCCACTGAAGTACTTCAGAGCGTGTGAAATTGGGGACGAAAAGCCAGTCTGGAAGTCCAGTCTTGGGATCCGGTTGGGTTCTCTGAGCCCTTTTGACCACTTGTTCTAACTCCCACGTGGCAGCCCCAACAAAGGAGGAGAGAGGAAGAAACTTGAGGTCGTCTGCACAAATACTGTAGTTACACATTTAACAGCTGAATGAGGTGCAAACACTCAAATGATCCTCACATTAGAGCACATTTTCCATTTGTAGCTGTGTTGGGTTATTCACATGTGGTTTTAGTGGTTTTAATTGGTCCCCATTACGCATCAAAATGACAGAAAATACTCTTCCACCAACCCAAGCCGTGATTGTATAGTGGTTAGTACTCTGCGTTGTGGCCGCAACAAGCTCGGTTCAAATCCGGGTCACGGCAAGAGCGAACTCCTGCAGTTGCTTTTTGCGCAGTGCTGCTTGGACAGTGAAAATCCTCCACAGGGACTTGTAGAGGGCTCAAACCTTCCTGGGGCTAATGGTGCAATGGATAATACATCTGACTTTGGATCAGAAGATTCTAGTATCAACTCCTGGCTAACTCGTGTACAGCTTTGCATATTGTGTTAAACCCAATTCAGAGTGCTGCATTGCATATGTTCACTTTGTTTGTTTCCTTGTTTCCTTTCTTCAAATCACAAACGACCGTGGGAATTCCATTGATGTAGAAATAAGAAGAAAATATGTTTGGCTCGATAACTGCTCAAAACACTTGGTCCACTCCAAAGAATTCTGACTTCAGTAATGCTTAAATAAATTCCATTATGACTTATCATTTGTAAATATTAAATTCTGCTTGTGAGTTGGTTATTTGGTGGGCTGGTCTGTCAATTAATCCATGTCCGCTTTTGGGCACAACAGCCACCACAGTTTCCATAGTGTAGTGGTTATCACTTTCACCTAAAACTCGAAAGTTCCACGGTTCAAGACCGGGTGAAAACAGCTTTTCTTGCTTGTCAGGCAGCTGTTGTACGTGGTGTGCTGATGATGTTCTGCAGTGAAAGTTACCATAGCTTAGTTGTGTGCATGTGCCAAGCCAGCCAAGGTGATCAGAGAGGCAGGCAGGAGAGTACTTGGTGTATCTTCTGGCAGGAAAGGAGAGAAGGAGACTTGGTGGTGGAACCTCACAGTACAGGAAAAAGGAAAAAGGTTAGCGAAGAAGAAGTGGGATACTGAGAAGACCGAGAAGAGGGGAAAGGAATATATTGAGATGCGACACAGGGCAAAGGTAGAGGTGGCAAAGGCCAAACAAGAGGCATATGATGACATATATGGCAGGTTGGACACTAAAGAAGGAGAAAAGGATCTATACAGGCTGGCCAGACAGTGGGAAGATGGGAAGGATGTGCAGGAGGTTCGGGTGATTGAGGACATAGATGGAACTATGACTGGTGCCAGCAGTGTGCTAGCTAGATGGAAAGAATACTTCGAGGAGTTGATGAATGAGGAAAATGAGAGCAAAGGGAGAGTAGAAGAGGCAAGTGTGGTGGACCAGGAAGTGGCAATGATTACTAAGGGGGAAGTTAGAAAGGCATTAATGAGGATGAAATATGGAAAGGCACTTGGTCCTGATGACATTCCTGTGGAGGTATGGAAGCATCTAGGAGAGGTGGCTATGGAGTTTTTGACCAGCTTGTTCAACAGAATTCTAGCGCATGAGAAGATGCCTGAGGAATGGAGGAAAAGTGTGCTGGTGCCCATTTTTAAGAACAAGGGTGATGTGCAGAGCTGTGGGAACTACAGAGAAATAAAGTTGAAGAGCCTGACAATGAAGTTATGGGAAAGAGTAGTGGAGGCTAGACTCAGGACAGAAGTGAGTATTTTCGAGCAACAGTATGGTTTCATGCCTAGAAAGAGTCCCACAGATGCATTATTTGGCTTGAGGATGTTGATGGAAAACTACAGAGAGGGTCAGAAGGAACTACATTGTGTCTTTGTAGATCTAGAGAAAGCCTATGACAGAGTACCCAGAGAGGAACTGTGGTACTGCATGCGGAGGTCTGCAGTGGCAGAGAAGTATGTTAGAATAATACAGGACATGTACGAGGGCAGCAGAACAGCGGTAAGGTGTGCTGTAGGTGTGACAGACAAATTTAAGGTGGAGGTGGGACTGCATCAGGGATCAGCCCTGAGCCCCTTCCTGTTTGCAGTGGTGATGGATCGGCTGACAGATGAGGTTAGACTGGAATCCCCGTGGACCATGATTTTTGCAGATGACATTGTGATCTGCAATGAAAGCAGGGAGCAGGTGGAGGAACAGTTAGAAATGGAGGCATGCACTGGAAAGCAGAGGAATGAAGATTAGCCGAAGTAAGACAGAATATATGTGCATGAATGAGAGGGAGTGGTGAGGGAAGAGTGAGGCTACAGGGAGAAGAGATAGCAAGGGTGGAGGACTTTAAATACTTGGGGTCAACCGTCCAGAGCAATGGTGAGTGTGGTCAGGAAGTGAAGAAACGGGTCCAAGCAGGTTGTAACGGGTGGAGGAAGGTGTCAGGTGTGTTATGTGACAGAATAGTCTCTGCTAGGATGAAGGGCAAAGTTTATAAAACAGTGGTGAGGCCAGCCATGATGTACGGATTAGAGATAGTGGCACTGAAGAAACAACAGAAAGCAGAGTTGGAGGTGGCGGAAATGAAGACGTTGAGGTTCGCTCTCGGAGTGACCAGGTTGGATAAAATTAGAAATGAGCTCATCAGATGGACAGCCAAGGTTCGATGTTTTGGAGAAAAAGTTAGAGAGAGCAGACTTCGATGGTTTGGACACGTCCAGAGGATAAATAGTGAGTATATTGGTAGAAGGATGATGAGGATGGAGCTGCCAGGCAAGAGAGCTAGAGGAAGACCAAAGAGAAGGTTGATGGATGTCGTGAGGGAAGACATGAGGGCAGTTGGTGTTCGAGAGGAGAATGCAGGAGATAGGCTTACATGGAAAAGGATGACGCGCTGTGGCGACCCCTAAAGGGACAAGCCGAAAGAAGAAGAAGGGCTTTGATCTTCATGCAAAAAATTACCAATATTTTGCACTTGAAAAAATTAATTAATAATTTTGGAAAGAATCAGTGTTAGAGACACCAACAGGTGTCCCATATGATCTGGCAATCAGGATTAGTGGTTTTCACTGGTCTCCTACTCCCGGTATGGGAATGTAACCTGAATTCTTTTGTTTTGGCCTGGTTGTTTTGAAAAATTAGGCTTGAAAGTAAGTGAAGATTTTTTAAGAAAGTTGAAGTGACACCACTGATGGTGTAGTGGTACACTCGCCTGACTTTGGTGCAGGCAGCGTGGGTTCAGTTCCCACTCAGTGACAGTGTGAATGTGAGTGCGAATGGTTGTCCGTGTCAATATGTGCCCTTCAACTGACCAGTTCAGGGTGTAGTCCGCCTTTCGCCTGAAGTCAGCTGGGATAGGCTCCAGCATGTTGAAAATGGATGGATGGATGGAAGTGACACCATTATCTGGTCTAGTGGTCAGGATTCCTGGTTTTCACCCCGGCATCCTGGGTTTGACTACCGTTTTGGGAATGTTCCTTGAATTGCTTCTGAACTCTCCTAGTTAGACTTTGTCACCTCGTATGGTTACATTACCTCAGTTCCAGTATTATGGCATGGATCTTTACCCAGGGAACCATGTCCAACTCCCAGTATGAGAGCATTTCTTCACCCACCAATTTGGCTGTTCATCCAGAAAACTTCCGATTGAGCTTGGGGAAGAAAACACAACAAATGTGTTTCCCAGATGGCCAAGCGGCCAGGATTCTTGGTTTTCACCCATGAGGGCTGGGTTTGACTCTGGGTATGGGAACGCTCTCTGAATTCCACCATTTGGGCTTTAACATCATGTCGAAAAATTCCAGTTTGGGGAAATGTTCAATATTTTGGAAAAAAACAAAAAACAAACAAAGGATTTTCCCATATGGTGAAGCTGTCAGGTTGCTTGGTTCTCACCCAGGAGGCCTGAGTTTGACTCCTGGTTTGAGAATGTTTGGGAATAATGTATTCCACTATTTGGGCTTTGATCATGCAGAAAATTTCAAATATTTTGTGCTTCGAAAAACTGGCAGACCAACGTGTCCCATATGGTGTGGCGGTCAGGATTTCTGGTTTTCATTGGTCTCCTACCCCCGATATGGGAATGTAACGTGAATTATTTTGTTTTGGCCTGAGTGTATCATTGGAAAGAAAGTATAGAATTTCAAAAAATAATTTGAAGACCCAACATCATGTGTCCCATATGGTCTAGTGGTCAGGATTCCTGGTTTTCACCCAGGTGGCCTGGGTTTGACTCCCGGTGTGGGAATGTTCCTTGATCCTCTCCTGAACTCTCCAATTTGGACTTTGATTAACACTTGGTATGGCAACATTTGGTTGATTCTGGTAGTGTGGCATGGATATTTATCCCAGTGTGACTCCCATTATGAGAGTAATTTTTTACCCTGCATTACACCAATTTAGCTTCAACATTCATCCATCCATCCATCCATTTTCTGAGCCGCTTCTCCTCACTCAGGTCGCGGGTGTGCTGGAGCCTATCCCAGCTGTCATTGGGCAGGAGGCGGGGTACACCCTGAACTGGTTGCCAGCCAATCGCAGGGCACATACAAACAAACAACATTCACACTCACATTCACACCTACGGGCAATTTAGAGTCCCCAATTAATGCATGTTGCTTTCTGTTGCTAATTAACCAATACGGGATGACGGTGAACTCTGATCTTGACGCGCCTGTTATTCGTTTTTTATAAGCATCAGAATCTTTTTTCTTCAAATATGTTTCATCCTGAAGAGTTCATCTACTGTTTTTCACTTTTTAAATAAAGTATTCAGTGAATTATACACAAAAGAATAACACGCTTAACCCGGGACTGAAAGAAGTGTGTCAATGAAGTATGCAGTGCTGTACATTAAGGACTGTAAAATGGAAAGTGGAAATGGAAGTAATTTTATTTTAAAATGACTTTCCTTAGTTCCGGGCCTGACGGTGGAGGTTGAGGTCTGCAGGATGGTAGATAATAATCGTTACTCTGTTCCTTTTTTGTTTTCGGTTTTTCAGGTTATTGATTACGCCATAATTTATGTCAACATGGTGAACATCTTGGACGCCGCCATCAACGGAAGGGAGTCAGTCGAGTTCACTCATATTTCCTCTGTATCACACAAATGCAATCAAGTGGGCAGCATGTGCGTGTCAATTAGCGAAGGTGAAGCAGACGTGGATCTCATCTTTAGATCGCCTTTGTTCAGCTGCATCATCATCGAGGTCAGGATGTCACTCACGTCCACATTTAGCTTCAGACGGGTTCAGCAGCCTGATGGTCACTTTTTGTTTCTCGGCTTCAGTGTGTGAATGCTCAGAGAGCAACACTCACTCTCATACTTTCCAGACCGACCTAATTGGTGAAAATCAGCGATATCGACAGACCATATCATTAAAAAAAGGTTTTCACCTCTCACATGCTTTAAGCACATTTAAGCTTATTAAAACACACTTTTTAACTTGTTCGTTACCACCTGTCCTCACTCTTGCTCGCATAGTTCCCCAAATAAGAGCTAAAGCGTGCTTGCTTCAAGCTGTTTATTTGAAAAGTAAAACGTAATTGTTATTGCCAATTATTTACAATGTCTGTTTTGACAAGGCTGACAGCCCCAGCCAGAGAATACCCACTTTCACAGATTCATTCAGGGAAGCTTACAGAGTGAGAGTGAGGAAAAGGGGGGTCACTAACAATACCAAAGGTCACACACACTACAAAATAAAAAGGCACATTGGTTAAAATATACAGCAACCTAAACATGCAAATGAGACAAAGAGGAGAGACCTGTCAAAAGTCATTATTCGTTAAATTCAATGACAGTTTTGCAGTAACATATTAATCCTTAAGGGAATATTTAATTTCATGTTGAAAATTTGTGCACAGTATTTACATTTTAAGGGTAGCGTTTAAAGGGCAACTTTCAGAGTTTTGAATGTCTTTGCCTTTCTCCCCCTGTCTGGAGAATTTTGGGTTAAAAAATTAAAACTCAAGGCTACATCACCCAGCCCTGTTGGCAAAATTTAATAAGACTTGTATGAAGCTGCCATAAGTCAGTCTGCTTTTCCTTGTGATGCTAAGTATCTGAAAGCACATCGCTTGATGACCTCGAGAAGTCAAAAAAATCCTTTGCTCGACTACTTGGCCAATGCAGGATGTTTGAGGCCTATGCAGTCGTGACATTGTCATGTTTCAGGTCATTCACAGGGTTCAAGGCCCATTTCAGAGGTATGCAGTAATAGCTGTTGTACACTTTTCTCTATCGGGTATGTCAGCACGGTTTAAGACGACTGTCACAAAATATAATGAAAGTCTATCAAACCAACGGGTGATTTGACTTTGCACAAGAGTTGTGCTTTGTGCAATTGTTTGCAGATTTTGTGAAGGACTGAAAACTCTTGGGTTTCTTCAGCAAATTCAACAACATCCAGACGGCTTTCGTCCCGTTCTGCTTTGAGCCACACTGACTCCGGACCAGATGGATGATCTTTTCAACATTCGTCTCTCCCCAGAAAGGAGCAACGAGAGCTGCTGAGGAGATAGTGGTTTCTATCTCCAACATGCAGAAGGTTTGCTTTAGTGGTCAAATACACACATTCATTCCACCCCCCTTATTGTGTGTGTGTGTGTGTGTGTCTATTTTATTTATTTTTAAGTACTTTAACTGACTGTTTAGTTCTAACAGAAGAAGAGTGGCCATCCAAACTTGAGAAAATCTTCACAACAGGAGCATCTGTGGTACCACCTATTGGCTTTACTCCAACTCCTTCTGTCCAGTTCCTTCATCAAGGAGATGATGACGCTTTTTCTCTGTTCCCTCTTGCCAACGCGTGCATTAATTGCATAAAGTTGCCATTATATGCCTCTTACGAACTGTTTAAGGAGGAGTTCGACTTTGCGTTAGGGAACACATATGGGTTTGGCCGAGCATGAACATGTTATTCTCAAATGTGAAAGCACATGGCTAAGAAATCTACAGAAGTAACAAAAATGTTTTAAGTATTTTTGTAACAAAAATAAGACAATTTTCATTAAGTTGACCTATAATCACAAACTCTTGAGAGGGGAAAAAAACAAAACCCTTGGTCTTCTTTAACAGATGTTTAGTCAATGTTTAGTCACTGAACAAAGTACAGAAGTAAACAGAAAATATCTATTCCATGGTTACCATCATTTTCGAGTGGGTTCACTTGTTCAATCATGTTCATTGTAATGTCATCCATGTTTGTATTAATTTCTGGAATCACCACATTATTATTAGTTTGCAGTTCAGGTAATGGGCCTTCTTCATCAACGCCAAAGTAGTTATTAGCATCAAAGACACTGTTAATGGCTGGATGGATTCCTGCATTGTTAATAACACCTGCATGCCACCCCCTTGTGTAGAGAGACCATGATTGTTCCATTGATTGATAAATTCAGTTGTTGCTCTTTCAATTCTTGGCAGATACACGTAGTGCAGGCAAAATAGATGTAGTTCATTCAGCGAATCCAGTACCCCATGCTCCTCCATGAAGTTAAAGAGATTTATAAAGTGTCTGGATACTACTCGATTGAGCTCTGCCCATAGTCTCTGAAGGGAATATAGAATACTTTATATTCTAATGTGTAATTCTAACTAGTTTGGAAGAGAATGTGTATTGGAGTATAGGGGTATTTGGCCCCATAGGGGGGTATTTGGAGACAGATGTCAAGGAAGAAAGGAACTGCGGGGAGCCACTATAAACATTGAATGCAGGAGACATCGGCAGGCGACACCTGTAGGCGGCGTCTGGAGCCAGATCAGATGGTCCGCAGAACAACGATGACGTCAGATTACGGACCAATCAGACGACAGCGATTCCATACTGGCCTGTTTGAAACATTGTATAAAGTCTGGGGTAGAGTCAGATAGTTTTGGTTCGACTACTTTATCTGCTAAGGATAAGATAGGGTAGTTACGAACCCAGAGCTCTGCAAATGTATAGACTCCTCTGTCAGGAATAAATTGGTTGGTTTTGATACATTGTTGTGAACGAAGTTCTTTCACGAAAACGAACACGCTTGGAACCACGGGAGTTAGGAGATTTTAAAACACAGCTTCCTTCATCTCTCAATCCTTTGGTTGTGCACTGATACACATGTAATAACACTGTTCAAACCTTTTTTCTCTAACATAAAAAGGGCAACGTTAATATTTTCCATACCATGATCACATCTATCTATCTATCTATCTATCTATCTATCTATCTATCTATCTATCTATCTATCTATCTATCTATCTATCTATCTATCTATCTATCTATCTATCTATCTTAAAAGAAATCTCCCACAACTATGTATGCAAGCATTTGAGATGGAAATGTGAAAGGATTTGAGTATATTTCATGAATGGATTTCATGAATGGATTTGAGGATGCGGCACGGTGGCGACTGGTTAGAGCGTCAGCCTCACAGTTCTGAGGACCCCGGGTTCAATCCCCGGTCCCGCCTGTGTGTAGTTTGCATGTTCTCCCCGTGCCTGCGTGGGTTTTCTCCGGGCACTCCGGTTTCCTCCCACATCCCAAAAACATGCATTAATTGGAGACTCTAAATTGCCCATAGGTGTGACTGTGAATGGGTGTTTGTTTGTATGTGCCCTGCGATTGGCTGGCAACCAGTTCAGGGTGTACCCCCCCTCCTGCCCGATGACAGCTGGGATAGGCTCCAGCATGCCCGCGACCCTAGTGAGGAGAAGCCGCTCAGAAAATGGATGGATGGATGGATTTGAGGATGGTATGTGAATAGATCTGACATGTTCATGTGAGTGTGTTTGAGGTGTATGTGTGCAAACATTTGAGGCGTGTATGTGAGCGTGTATTTATATGAGTTGAAAAGTAAATGATTTCAAAATAAAATATGGCATTGACCAACAGCGATAAAGTGCAATAGTAAGCCTTACTTAAGCAGTAGCGTTACATACCATTATACTGGATAGTACATACATATATATTTTTAATGTATATATGTCGTATACTTGTTGATATTGTGTTTCAATAACGCTTTTCCTCATTGATTTAAAATGACTGCTTAAAATGTGTAAGTGCTGTCGGATATGACGTAATGGTCGGCCAATCAGAAGCCGTGTCATGTATGACGTAGGACTAGGCTGGCTCGTCTATCAAGCGCGAGACGCCATTATTCAGTCGCGGATTCTGACGAATAAATGTGCCTTTCGGGCTAAAGCGCAGTGTATGTGTGTTTACTCCTGGACTCAAGGCAGAGTTTCAACACCGCTGCGTTACAATCTGAAACGTATATGTTTTTTTTAATTGCTATGAGCTGCAATCATCAAAATAATACATATTTTAAATATGAAATACTTCACTCTGAGTGCGTGCAGTGTGCAGTTCATCTCTATAATTTAACTTTTTGAATTGAACTACCTAATGTAAGATTTACACTGTTCACGTGGATAAAGCGCAGTGGACGTGTGTTTACTCCTGGACTCAAGGCAGAGTTTCAACACCGCTGCGTTACAATCTGAAACGTATACGTTTCGTTGCAGGCGGGATGGCCGGATAGTCGTGTTTATGCTCCCCTGCGCCGGTGTACCTAATGAGGTGTCCAAAGGGAGAGAAGGAATTTAATTGTCATCGTGAAACTCGTATCATAGCTATGCACTCCAGTCAGAGTTAAATATTACATGACTTTATTAAATATTGGTACCTCTCAATCAATTAGAATATAGTTGAAAAGTTTTTCTTCAGTACTCATACAGTGATTAAACGCTGAAGTACTTTTCGGAGGGCAAATTCCAGCCTAATTTCTACGTTAAAAATCACTATTTCTTGAATGAATTCATTATTTCGTTTGATGTTATATTTTAGTTTCTCAATATGGAGAATTTTTTTTATTTGCTATGAGCTGCAATCATCAAAATAATACATATTTTAAATATGAAATAGTTCACTCTGAGTGCGTGCAGTGTACAGTTCATCTCTATAATTTCACTTTTTGAATTGAACTACCTAATAAAAGATTTACACTATTCACGTGTGAACTCGTGAATGCCAGTGATGTGTGCGAGAATGTGATTGACATGCTCGCGTGAACGCATTTGAGTAGTGTTGATGAGAGCAAGACGCGTACGTATGACATTATTTGAGTAGTGTAAATGAGAGCGTAAATGAGAGCATTTGAGTCGTGTAAATGAGAGCATTTGAGTAGTCAATGAAAGCATTTGAGTAGTGTCAATTAGAGCATTTGAGTAGTGTAAATGAGAGCATTTGAGTAGTGTAAATGAAAGCATTTGAGTAGTATCAATGAGAGCATTTGAGTAGTGTTAATGAGAGAAAGACTTGTGTGTATGAGTGTTTTAGTAGTCCTTATGAGAGCCTTTCAGTAGTTTTTGTGTGTGTGAAAGCTGGTCTGAAGCGGCGCACTTGCTTCGCATGTCGGACAGTGTTCTGGAAGGCGCAGCAGAGCCATAAAGGTAGAGCTATTATTCGTTTCCCTGTACCTTTACCCAAAACCCAACGAGGCGAGAAGTAACTTTAACTGTCTTCTTTGTGCTAATTTTGTGGAAACTCTGTAAAAGGAAATAGCGACTATTAATGCTATTTGTTAGCCTGTCCATGGCGTTTTGCATTGTGTGCTGGCATTAAGCTAGCCTAAACAATTGTTTGAAATACACAAAGTGTAATCCTCTTAGTTTAATGTTTAGTCTGACAGTAAACTTCAACTGACAGTGGCATTAATAGCTTGAAGCCTCTTTTTTGGATGACTTGTTTGCTATTTGCCAACCTGCTTCTTATTGTGGAGTGAATTGAGTTAAGTTCACCGCCACCATACAGAGCTCATATCTCAAGTCTGCACTTGCAAGCCAAATAATCGGCCTGATGACTTGCATCTTAAGCTTACACACAGAGCACCAACAACTGGAAAAAAACACAATGACAGCGTGTCCCAGATGGCCAAGTGGTCAGGATTCCTGGATTTCACACATGAGGCCTAGGTTTGACTCCGGGTATGGGAACGTTCCATGTATTCCACCATTTGGGCTTTGATCTTCATGCAGAAAATTTCCAACATATTGCACATGGAAAAAAAAACTTCTAATGAGCGCTCACCGTGATTTAATCATTTTTGCTGTACACTGCGTAATACAATTGCCTACCCAGTACGGCAGCCTTACACACTGCATCTCTACCGGTCGGGTTATTGCTGCTTCCTGTTCCATTCTCTTCCTTCTCCCCCAATGAGAGCACCACATATTCCTCCTCCTCCATGTTCTCCCAAGACCAGCACCACCTCTTCACTGCCACCATGGGGTCACCCAGTCCCTCAATAACCCCTCTGCGAGTGACCTCAACCCCTGATGATCATAACAAAACCATAACAACCATAAAAAGAGTTATGTTCTTAATACACAAAGGCAATCCATGTAAGAACATGCACACACACGGACTTGAAGGGTTTACGCTTTCTTTTATCAAAGTAATCCCGCTCATTTGTTCAAGTCAAATAATATGTAAGTATCCCTGAATTGCTCTCGTGCTATATGTTAGCAGGACCAGCAAACCGCCTCGCTGGCATTGCCGATGCGTTCAGGTGCAGTGACGTGCTCGACAATCAGTGAATATAAGGTAATAGACTCCTTGTTAGTATAGTGGACTGGACAGGGAGTTGAGTTCATGTGCTCTTTAGCTTTTGGTGGGGCTCTTCTTTGTGGGAAAACAAAAAAGCCCATCATCCTTGTTTCCAAAGTGGGACCTTACGCATGTTTGGCGGGCATAACAACCACTCCACGACTGAAACTGTTGCTCTCATGCTATCCGATAGCAGGACCAGCAAACGGCCTCGCTGGCATTGCCGATGCGTTCAGGTGCATTGACGTGTGCTTGACACTAAGTGAAAGTATGGCAAAAGACTCCTCATTAGTATAGTGGACAGTCTATCCACCTGTCATGTGGAAGACAGGGGTTCGATTCCCTGGCGGGGAGTTGAGTTCATGTGGTCTTTAGCTTTTGGTGGGGCTCTTCTTTGCGGGAAAACAAAAAAGCCCATCATTATGTTTCCAAACAAGGACCTAACGTGTATTTGGCGAACATAACAACCACCACATGACTGAAACTGGTGCTCTCATACTATCCGTTAGCAGGACTAGCAAACCGCCTCGCTCGCTGGCATTGCCGATGCGTTCAGTGCATTGACGTGTGCTTGACACTAGGTGAAGCTAGGGAAAAAACTCCTCGTTAGTTTAGTGGACAGTATCTCTGCCTGTCACGCAGAAGACTGGGATTCGATTCCCAGACGGGGACTTGACCTCCTGTGATTTACAGCTTTTTGTGGGGCTCTTCTTTGTGGGAAAACAAAAAAGCCCATCAGCCTCCTTTCCAAAGAGGGACCTTACGCGTGTTTGGCGAACGTAACAACCACTACACGACTGAAATGGTTGCTTTCGTGCCATCTGTTAGCAGGACCATCCAACCGCCTCGCTTGCTGGCATTGCTGCGTTCAGGTTCATTGACGTGTGCTTGGCACTAGGTGGAGGTAGGGCAAGAGACTCCTCGTTAGTGTAGTGGACAGTATCTCCGCCTGTCCCGTGGAAGACGTTGTTTCGATTCCCCGACTGGGAGTTTAGTTCTTGTGGTCTTTAGCTTTTGGTGGGGCTCTTGTTTGTGGGATTTTGTATTTTCAGTAAGAAGTGGATTGAGGAAAGGGTCACTCCCCGTGGGCCTCAGCCAATGAGTTGACAAGTCTTAATTGCACAATATTTCTCACGAAGAGTAAGATGATAGCAGTTCCACAACATCCTATGAGCAGACATACGATAACAGAGAACGAGCTGCATATAGAGGAGGATGGTTTCGATCCATCGACCTCTGGGTTATGGGCCCAGCACGCTTCCGCTGCGCAACTCTGCTCTCTAGTCACTGTAGTTGGTATGTGCAACAGGGCTGTTCGGGTTGTCTCGTGGCTGGATCAGGCAACATGACACATTTGGTCTTTCCCGATGACACTATGTCAGACTACTGCCATCAAACCTCGCCGTTTCTGGAGCAGACAGTGGCAACACAACTCGATATTTATTCCGATAGCACCCTATCCCGTCTTTTACCATCACTGGCTTTATCTTGTCAAATCAAACACTGTCCGAGAGGTGGAAGCAGAAAACGTGTCACCGGTCAACGCGACGGGACACACTCGTTACGATGGTGACGATAACAACAATGCGCCGCGTCAATGTCTTGTTTCTGTGTGTGCCTGTGCGTGTGAGTGACTGTGGGGGGACAAAATGTGGAAAAACCTGTTCGTCACTGGTGCTCGGGAGAGAACGTTCATCGAAGGATTGCTTGAGGTATGTTCACGTACTTTTCATACGATACGGCTCGCAAGCAGGCAACAAAACGTTATGTACCCTAGCAAGCGCAAGCACATACGGTTGCACGTAAACATGCGGGCGTGCCGTCGAATCATGCCCTAAAGCTTCGGTAAACATTGGTTTGTGCGTGAGAAGAAATGTTAACAGCGCGCAAGTATGTTGACAACGGTAAGCACGGGAGGTGATGCGCCGGTCAGATTATGCAATCCTGGTCTCTGTCAAGTTGCGCTGTCGGAGAGTTGTCGTTGATATGTCACACTACACGGAAGATATCAAAAACAGAATCCAATTTGCCAGACTTCATTTTGGCGTCGCAGGGCCAAATCGTTTGCCGTGGCTTATGTCACACTACAACAAGTTTTGTCACCATACTTCCCGTTCGGTCGGGCTTACATTTATCAAAACATTTCCCCTTCCAAAAATGGGGTTTGCAGGTAGTATGGCTGAGCGGTCCAAGGCACTGGATTTAAGCTCTAGTCTTTCAGGAGGCGTTGGTTAAAATCCTGCCACTTCCTTTTCAATATCGATAATATCCTACCATTTTGTCATTGGCTCCGACAAGGCGTTTGGGACAATACATATTTTTGGCCACAAAAAAGTCGAGTTCTTTGCCGTTCTGTTTGGACTGTTTGCTTGTCACCGTAAAATATTAGCTCCTCTGAAAGTGTTTGCCTTAATGTCATTACCTTTGTCTTTCACGCTGAACTGTCGTGCCACCTTTATGGGTACTGACACAGTGATTTTAAATTGACAGAACAATGAGTAAAGGACAAATTTTTTTTGTCAGTACGAAGTGAATTGAGGAAAGGGACACGAGTCGTGGGCCTCAGCCAATGAGTTGACAAGTCTGAATTGCACAATATTTCTCACGAAGAGTAAGACGTTAAATGACAGCAGTTCCACAACATCCTATGAGCAGACATACGATAACAGAAAACGAGCTCCAGATAGCAGAGGATGGTTTCGATCCTTCGACCTCTGGGTTATGGGTCACGAGTTGTGGACCTCAGCCAACGAGTTGACAAGTCTGAATTGCACAATATTTCTCACGAAGAGTAAGAATAATATCCACAATATCCTATGAGCAGACATAAGACAACAGAGAACGAGCTCGAGATAGCAGAGGATGGTTTCGATCCATCGACCTCTGGGTTATGGGTCCCGCACGCTTCTGCTGCGCCACTCTGCTCTCTAATCATTGTAGTTGGTATGTGCAACATGGCTGTTCGGGTTGTCTCGTGGCTGGATCAGGCAACACATTTGGTCTTTCCCGATGACACTATGTCAGACTACTGCCATCAATCCTTGCCGTTTCTGGGGCAGACAGTGGCAACACAACTTGATATTTATTCCGATAGCACCCTAACCCGTCTTTTTCCATCACTGGCTTTATCTTGTCAAATCAAACACTGTCCGAGAGGTGGAAGCAGAAAACGTGTCACCGGTCAACGCGACGGGACACACTCGTTACGATGGTGACGACAACAACAATGCGCCGCATCAATGTCTTGTTTCTGTGTGTGCCTGTGCGTGTGAGTGACTGTAGGGGGACAAAATTTGGAAAAAACTGTTCGTCACTGGTGCTCAGGAGAGAACGTTCATTGAAGGATTGTCTGAATTGCACAATATTTCTCACGAAGTGTAAGACGTTAAATGATTGCAGTTCCACAACATCCTATGAGTAGACACAAGATAACAGAGAACGAGCTCCAGATAGCAGAGGATGGTTTCGATCCATCGACCTTTGGGTTGGCCCAGCACGCTTCCGCTGCGCCACTCTGCTCTCTAGTCAGTATAGTTGGTATGTGCAACAGGGCTCTTCGGGTTGTCTCGTGGCTGGATCAGGCAACAAGACACATTTGGTCTTTCCCGATGACGGCGCACAAGTATTTTGTCAACCGCAAGCCAGGGAGGTGATGCGCCGGTCACAATACGCAATCCTGGTCTCCGTCCAGTTGCCCTGCAACAAGTCACACTACATGGAAGATATTTTTAATAAAATCAAATTTGCCAGACATCATTTGGCGTCATAGGGCCAAATCGTTTGTCATGAGTTAATGTCAGGTTCAAACAACCTCGAACATTTAATAAACAATAAGGATGGAAGACAAGAGATGGTTTATATACTCGCGAGGAGAACGGTTAGAGTTGTTCGCAGTTACAATCTCCTACCGCTCTGAGCACACTCTGCCGATCCCTCTCTTTTTATTTTCTCAGGGCAGTTCCTAGTTACACAGACGCTGCTGCTATCTTGAGATAAGGGCACACACAGCAGCAATGTAAAACAATCACATATATGACTCATTGTGCAGATGCAGATGTGTTCTTCATCAACGCTGATTGCTTCAACCTTTGACCTTCGACCGCAAAATGTTCCAGCCGCTATCTTTTGATGATAACTTTTATGATATAATCAACATTATACTACTAAATGCATGCTTTGAAATAGTTGTAAACATGAGATAACTAATGTACATTTATTCTAACATTTCCCTCCTGTTTATCACATATTTGCTCAAATTCTCATATAACCATACATCAGTAACTTCAGGTAGATTTTTGACTGTAAGATCATCTTTATGAAAACACATGCATTTACTCTCAGAGGCAATGTTAATCTTTATTCATAGTCACGTGGATCTGGAAATAAATTCGGCAGGTCATAATGCACGTCATTATCATCATTACTGTCACTATCTTCAGCGTCTAGACCAAGTAAAGGATAGATTTGAGCCATTCGGTTCTCCATGGGTGAGATTGTTGTTATCACTCTATTAATGAGAGAACATAGACAAGGAATACAACAACATCCACACAAGGTCAAAATTGCTGCAAAAACAGCGATCGATAACAAAATTGAGGACACCACGGCTTTATATTTTCCAAAGGCATTCATCCTGGAGTTCCACTTGGAGGTGTCAACACCATTTTACCATTAATCAGAATCAGAATCATCTTTATTTGCCAAGTATGTCCAAAACACACGAGGAATTTGTCTCCGGTAGTTGGAGCCGCTCTAGTACAACAGACAGTCAATTTACAGAACACTTTGGAGACATAAAGACATTGACAAAAAATAATTGTGCAAAAAGATGCAGAGTCCTCTAGCACTTAGAGCAGTTCGAATGACTAATATCGCAATAGTTTGGTGCAATGACCATTGTGCAAAGGGCGCTGAGACTTCAAGGATTGTATGCGGTGACGAGTAGTGCTGGACCCCCTGCAGTTTGCCTACCAAGCGAACAGATCTGCGGATGATGCAGTCAACATGGGACTGCACTTCAACCGAGAACACCTCGACAGTGCAGGGACCTACGCGAGGATCCTGTTCGTGGACTTCAGCTCAGCGTTCAACACCATCATCCCTGAACTCCTTTCATCCAAGCTTCTCCAGCTCAGCGTCTCACCTGCCATCTGCCAGTGGATTTACAGCTTTCTGACGGGCAGGACACAGCAGATCAGGCTGGGGGAGGCCACCTCATCCACACGCAGCATCAGCACTGGGGCGCCCCAAGGTTGTGTCCTCTCTCCGCTGCTCTTCTCTCTCTACACGAACAACTGCACCTCAGCGAACCCGACTGTCAAACTCCTGAAGTTTGCAGATGACACCACTGTCATCGGCCTCATCAAGGACGGTGACGAGTCTGCATATCAACAGGAAGCGGAGCGGCTGGAGCTGTGGTACGGCAGACACAACCTGGAGCTGAACACGCTCAAGACTGTAGAGATGATCGTGGACTTCAGGAGGCATCCTTCGCCACAGCTGCCCCTCACGTTGTCCAGCTGCCTTGTGTCAACCGTCGAGACCTTCAAGTTCCTGGGAATTACAATCTCCCAGGACATGAAGTGGGCGACCAACATCAACTCCGTCCTCAAAAAGGCCCAGCAGAGGATGTACTTCCTGCGGCTTCTGAGAAAGCACGGCCTGCCACCGGAGCTGCTGAGACAGTTCTACACAGCGGTCATCGAATCAGTCCTGTGTTCTTCCATCACAGTCTGGTTTGGTGCTGCTACAAAAAAGGACAAACTCCGACTGCAACGGACAATCAAAACTGCTGAAAGGATTGTCGGTACCCCCCTACCCTACCCTTGAGGACTTGCACGCTGCCAGAACTAAGACAAGGGCGTCCAAAATCCTCTCGGACCCTCCCCACCCCGGTCACCAGCTCTTCCAGCTCCTTCCCTCAGGTAGGCGCTACCGATCAATGCAAACTAGAACTAGTAGACATTCCAACAGCTTCTTCCCTCTTGCAATCAACTTCTTAAACAGCTAACTTATAATTCCATTATAACAAGCTGGCAATTTTTTGACTTGAGTTCGTTGTCACATTTCTGTGGGGCCAATTATGTATTACTCGTGTACTCGCTGTAGTTGTCTCGCCATGCTGCACTATTTGCATATACTGGCCACTCATGCCAGAGTAGCATCTGCTCCATTTGCACACTGATTGAGGAGTATCTATAACATTTGCACAACCATTGTCCCAGATTATCGCACTACTCGTCACTTTAAACCGCATACACTCCTTGAAGTCTCAGCACCCTTTGCACAACGGTCATTGCACTGGACTATTGCGATATTAGTCATTCGAACTGCTCTAAGTGCTAGAGGACTCTGCATCTTTTTGCACAATTGTTTTTTGTCAATGTCTACCCCCCTACCTTGTCAATGTCTACCCCCCTACCCACCCTTGAGGACTTGCACGCTGCCAGAACTAAGACAAGGGCGTGCAAAATCCTCTCGGACCCTCCCCACCCCGGTCACCAGCTCTTCCAGTCTCCCGGCTCCACTAGTTTGGCTTCCTGCTGGCAGACAAAAGGATCCTCACCACCTTGTTTTTGTGCTTGTTGTTGTTTTTCTAACATTTTCCGCATGTAGTCAGCTAAATTAGCTTCATCATTTGTTTCCCATTGGTTCTTAAATTGAGGTAGTTTATAAGGCCTTCCAAACAATGTTTCATAGGCTGTTAGCCCTGAAGTACTTGTTATGTTTATATACAGGTTTACTAATTCTAAACACTGTGTCCACGGCCTTCCTGTTTCTTCAATGCACTTTTTAAGTCTGTTATTTATTGTTCCATTCATCCTCAATCACACCTCTGATTCACACAATCACATCTTTTTGCACAATTGTTTTTTGTCAATGTCTTCATGTCTCCAAAGTGTTCTGTAAATTGTTGTACTAGAGCGGCTCCAACTACCGGAGACAAATTCCTTGTGTGTTTTGGACATCCATCCATCCATCCATTTTCTGAGCCGCTTCTCCTCACTAGGGTCGCGGGAGTGCTGGAGCCTATCCCAGCTGTCATCGGGCAGGAGGCGGGGTACACCCTGAACTGGTTGCCAGCCAATCGCAGGGCACATAGAAACTAACAACCATTCGCACTCACAGTCATGCCTACGGGCAATTTAGAGTCTCCAATTAATGCATGTTTTTGGGATGTGGGAGGAAACCGGAGTGCCCGGAGAAAACCCACGCAGGCACGGGGAGAACATGCAAACTCCACACAGGCGGGGACGGGGATTGAACCCCGCACCTCAGAACTGTGAGGCTGACGCTCTAACCAGTCGGCCACCGTGCCGCCTGTTTTGGACATACTTGGCAAATAAAGATGATTCTGATTCTGATTCTGATTCATTTCCGCCACCTCCAGCTCTGCTTCCTGTTGTCTCTTCAGTGCCACTGTCTCTAATCCATACATCATGGCTGGCCTCACCACTGTTTTATAAACTTTGCCTTTCATCCAAGCAGAGACCTTTCTGTCACATAACACACCTGACACCTTCCTCCACCCGTTCAAACCTGCTTTGACCCGTTTCTTCACTTCCTGACCAGACTCACCATTGCTCTGGACGGTTGACCCCAAGTATTTAAAGTCCTCCTCCCTTGCTATCTCTTCTCCCTGTAGCCTCATTCTACCCCCACCACCCCTCTCATTCATGCACATATATTCTGTTTTACTTCGGCTAATCTTCATTCCTCTTCTTTCCAGTGCATGCCTCCATCTTTCTAACTGTTCCTCCAGCTGCTCCCTGCTTTCATTGCAGATCACAATGTCATCTCCAAACATCATGGTCCACGGGGATTCCAGTCTAACCTCATCTGTCAGCCTATCCAACACCACTGCAAAAAGGAAGGGGCTCAGGGCTGAACCCTGATGCAGTCCCACGTCCACCTTAAATTCTTCTGTCACACCGACAGCACACCTCACTGCTGTTCTGCTGCCCTCGTACATGTCCTGTATTATTCTAACATACTTCTCTGCCACTCCAGACTTCCGCATGCAGTACCACAGTTCCTCTCTGGGTACTCTGTCATAGGCTTTCTCTAGATCTACAAAGACACAATGTAGCTCCTTCTGACCTTCTCTGTACTTTTCCATCAACATCCTCAAGGCAAATAATGCATCTGTGGTCCTCTTTCTAGGCATGAAACCATACTGTTGCTCGCAAATACTCACTTCTGTCCTGAGTCTAGCCTCCACTACTCTTTCCCACAACTTTATTCCTCTATAGTTCCCACAGCTCTGCACATCACCTTTGTTCTTAAAAATGGGCACCAGTACACTTTTCCTCCATTCCTCAGGCATATTATTACGCACTAGAATTCTATTGAACAAGCTGGTCAAAAACTCCACAGCCACCTCTCCTAGATGCTTCCATACCTCCACAGGAATGTCATCAGGACCAACTGCCTTTCCATTTTTCATTCTCTTTAATGCCTTTCTAACTTCCCCCTTACTAATCATTGCCACTTCCTGGTCCACCACACTTGCCTCTTCTACTCTCCCTTCTCTATCATTTTCCTCATTCATCAACTCCTCGAAGTATTCTTTCCATCTACCTAGCACACTGCTGGCACCAGTCAACATATTTCCATCTCTATCCTGAATCACCCTAACCTGCTGCACATCCTTCCCATCTCTATCCCTCTGTCTGGCCAGCCTGTATAGATCCTTTTCTCCTTCTTTAGTGTCCAACCTGCCATACATGTCATCATATGCCTCTTGTTTTGCCTTTGCCACCTCTACCTTTGCCCTGTGTTGCATCTCAATGTATTCCTTTCGCCTCTCCTCGGTCCTCTCAGTGTCCCACTTCTTCTTAGCTAACCTTTTTCCTTGTATGATTTCCTGTCCTGTGAGGTTCCACCACCAAGTCTCCTTCTCTACTTTCCTGGCAGAAGATACACCAAGTACTCTCCTGCCTGCTTCTCTGATCACCTTGGCTGCAGTGGTCCAGTCTTCTGGAAGCTCCTCCCGTCCACCGAGATCCTGTTTCACCTCTTCCCGAAAAGCTGCACAACACTCGTCCTGTCTCAGCTTCCAGCACATGGTTCTCTTCTCTGCCTTTGTCTTCCTAATTTTCCTCCCCACCACCAGAGTCATCTTACACACCACCATCCTATGCTGTCTAGCCACATTCTCCCCTACTACTACCTTACAGTTGGTAACCTCCTTCAGATTACATCGTCTGCACAAGATGTAATTCACCTGTGTGCTTCTACCTCCGCTCTTGTAGGTCACCCTATGTTCGTGCCTCTTCTGGAAAAAAGTGTTCACTACAGCCATTTGCATCCTTGTTGCAAAGTCTACCACCATCTGTCCCTCCAAGTTCCTTTCCTGGATGCCGTACTTACCCATCACTTCTTCATCACCCCTATTGCCTGCACCAACATGTCCATTACAATCTGCACCGATTACGACTCTCTCTCTGTCTGGGATGCTCAGAACTACATCATCTAGCTCCTTCCAGAATTTCTCTTGCACCTCTAGGTCACATCCTACCTGTGGGGCATAGCCACTAATTACATTACACATAACACCCTCAATTTCAAATTTCAGCCTCATCACTCGATCTGATACTCTTTTCACCTCCAAGACATTCTTAGCCAACTGTTCTTTTAAAATAACCCCGACTCCATTTCTCTTCCCATCTACACCATGGTAAAATAATTTAAACCCTGCCCCTAAACTTCTAGCCTTACTGCCTTTCCACCTGGTCTCCTGGACACATAATATATCAAACATTCTCCTAATCATCATGTCAACCAACTCCCGAGATTTTCCTGTCATAGTCCCAACATTCAAAGTCTCCACATTCAGTTCTAGGCTCTGTGTTTTCCTCTTCTCTTTCTGCCAAAGAACCCGCTTTCCACCTCTTCTTCTTCTTTGACTTTGACCCACAGTAGCTAAATTTCCAACGGCGCCCTGCAGGTTGACGGCGCCGGTGGCGGACGTTGTTAACCCGGGCCACGACGGATCCGGTATGGAATTCTTTGGATGAACGCTCATATTTGTTTGGCAAGGTTTTAAGACGGATGCCCTTCCTGACGCAACCCTCTGCATTTATCCGGGCTTGGGACCGGCCTACAGTTTGCACTGACTTGTGCCCCCCATAGGGCTGCATTCAAAATGGGCACCATTATCACTGTATATTTTTTCAGGAACACCATATCTTGGAATGATATCCTTACAAAGTGCTTTTGCCACTGTCAATGCATCTGGATGTTTGGTTGGGAAGATTTCTATCCATTTTGAAAAGGCATCTATGATGACCAAACAATATTTTTTTTCCCTTCACTTTGGTTTAATTCAATAAAGTCCATATGGATAATTTGAAACGGATATTGTGGTGTAGGGAAGCGTCCTCTACGTGGTCTCAAATTACCTTGTGGATTGTGCCTTGCACATGTCAAACATGCCCTACAAAATGTTTTTGAATCAGAATTAAAACCATAAGTTGTATAATGTTGATGTAACTGCCCCACCATCCCTCCTGTTGAGACATGTGTTACACCATGACTCAATATAGCAGCCCATTTCTATAGATTTTTTGGTAGGATAGTTTTATTATTTTTTGTCATACATAGATGTCTTTTGTAATGTTGATAAGAGTTCTGCATGTGTAACCAATTTGCCTGTTGATGATATCAGGTGTGTACTGTGGCAAATGCATATTGACTATCTTTGTAAATTGTAACATCCTTTCCTCTCATTATTTTACACGCTTCTGTTAACGCTGCTAATTCTGCTGCCTGAGCTGAGTAATTTGATGGTAACCGCTCAGCTTTTATTACAGTGTCTTTAGTCACTTCTGCATAACCTGTTTGTGTTTTCCCTAGTTCATTTTTCTTCGATGAGCTATCTACAAACAGGACCTCTCCTTTTTCTAAAGGCTGATCTTTCAGGTCACTTCTGCTTTTGGCTGTTGTTTCTGCTAACTCTTGACAATCATGTTTTATTTCACAAAAAGCTTTTTCTGCTTCATCAATCCACTTTAAGGGTGATGTCATTTTGAGGCCTTCCTCATACATCATTTTACTCAGGTGCGGAATGATTTCCACATAATTTGGAACCCAGATTCTACAATAATTTGTTATCTTCTACTGCTAACACATGTGTCTGTCCTGCAGCTGCTTCTTTTTATTAAGGCTTGAGTAGGTGGTATCACATTCCATGCCCTTTTAAGGATGTGGTCAATGCCTGGAGGTGTGGGGGCTTTATTACCTTGTGAAATGTGCATTATAGCACTCCTCCAAGCTGCTCTTGCTTCCAATGAACAAGGGTGCTGTCATCTCAATACAGTTACAGCAAAAATGTATTATTATTATTTTTTTTTCCATGTTTCCATGTCTGGTGATGCCAGCAATACATCATCTACATAAAGTAAGATTTGACTTCCTCCTGGTGGTGGAAATTTAGCCATACTAGCGCTCATTACTTGGGAATAAGTAGCTGGACTTTCACAGTAGCCTTGTGGCAATCTAGTAAAAGTGTATCTTTATCCTCCAAATGTAAATGCAAACCAAAACTGACTATCCTTATCTATGGGTATAGAAAATAATGCATTGCTGATATCTACTACAATAAATACTGTAGCATCTGGCCTGAGTGTATCCAACAAAGTGTATTCAACAAAGGTCAGGCACACATGGAGCTTTTTGAATGACTGCATTATTTACCGCTTGTAAGTCTTGCACCATGCGGCATCCTACAGATTGTGGCGCTTTCTTTAGTGGGAATATTGGAGTGTTGCATGGCGAGTCATCACATTTTACTATTACCCCAGCAGCAATCAAATCTTCAATTTCTAGTTTGATGCCTTCGTTTGCATCCTGTTTCAATAGATATTGTCTCACACATGGTCTGTATTCCGTTTTCGGCCTGATTTGTCCTTGTAAAGTTCCTTTTATGAACCCAACATCTGAAGGTCCTTTAGACCATAACTTCTCTGACACTTCCTTCAACAAATCTTCCTCATCCTCAGTGAGCATTAAGTCTCATTTTTGCTGAGAATGTAGGTGTATCCCTTCTTGTGCCTGAATTGTCCAAAATAGTGCCTTTCTTTCTAATCCTGTTGAGGCACTTATTTCTGTATTGGTTGAAAAGGTAACCCCATCACTTGCTCTCTCACCTTGTTCAACTATTCTCCCTAAGTCTTTCCATTTTTTATGTCTATTTTTGTACAAAAAGATGTGGAGTGGAGTCCACATTCTAAACAGTGCTTCCATCTTTTCATTTAATGTCACTCCTACAACTGCTGTGCTTTCTGTATCAGTGTATAAATAAGTCACAGTGACTCTGGCTGGTGTTATTTTTGCCAATTTTCTCTCATAATCTGGACCAGGTGTACCTTTGTACCAGAGTGTAATATGCAAATCATTCTCTGACATTTTGTCTTGTAATTTGGGGATCACCTTTGTCCCTTCAGTCATTAATGCTGTTTCTTTTTATCTTTTATTATTTTATTTATTTATTTCAGCATGGAGGACGTGATTTACATACTCCTCCAAGGTGCCTGTAGGCAGGCCAATGTAATGTTTGTTAACCCAGCTGCGAATTCCATCTTTTAAACCTGCATGGAGAGCATTCTTCAACTGCTGTTGAAATGGCTCATTTACATCTCCATCCTCCTGCATGAGTCTTGAATACAGTTGTCATTCTTACTCTGTATTCCTCAAAAGGCTCATCATTCTTTTGTTTAACAGTGTAATTTGCTCTCTGTCTGAAAGGCTGGGTTGCTCGGTTAATTAATCCTTGCACCCGGTGTCCCAATTTGCGACTATCATGGGCCAAAATACCATTTGCATCTCTTGGATACCATGGTCCTCTAATATTATGCCAATCTGGACCCATGGCTGCCATCCACGCTTGTTGGATTTCTGCACCATTTAAGTTATATGATTGCCTTAAATTTTCCAGTTCCTCAACAAACTGGTTTATGACTGCTTTATGTGGTGTCAGTCTTTCTAATGTGGAGGCGGTGGTAATTTTGGATAAAGGGGGGCAGTTACACCTCCCCCGTTTTCATTTACTTCAACAACTCTCTCTTCTCCTCGACACTGACCCTGTTTAATCATCCTCCTTTCTATGGAACATAAATTGTTATTTTTCCTTCTCTACACATTCTCTCTTTCTTTTCACATTTTTTTCCTTTCTTATTTTGTCTACATTCTCTTTTCCATTCTCTGTCTCCCTCTCAAATTCTCATCCAGTATTCTGTTTCCTCAAAACCATTTTCCTTCATTTTCTTAAGGTTTTTTTTTTTTTTTTTTTTTTTTTAATGATTGATTCCGGCGGCACGGCGGCCGACTGGTGAGTGCGAATGGTTGTTTGTTTGTATGTGCCGTGCGATTGGCTGGCAAAAAGTTCAGGGTGTACCCCGCCTCCTGCCCGATGACAGCTGGGATAGGCTCCAGCACGCCCGCAACCCTCGTGAGGAGAAGCGGCTCAGAAAATGGATGGATGGATGGATGGATGGATGATTGATTCCTGCAACGCGGCTATTTTTTGTGTATTTAACTAACCATTAAAGCCGTGCTCAGTTATCCATGTGTCTAAATATTAAATTTTACAAGGATCCTGTCTTTTTCTTTTTTTTTAATGAACTTCCAATCTTTACACTGCAGTGTATCCCTGGGTTTTATTTTACTACTTCCTTTCCCCATTTTAGAAAATTTGGTCCAGTTTGTCAACACCTAGGATGTTCTAAAAACTGGTTTCTTATCAGTAGGACAGCAACTAAAATTTTCTGTTGTGGTAATTCTCACTTCAACCTTTTCAGGTGGAGAATTCTTGCCTTTGCATCCACACCAGTCTGCTGTTTACAATACCACAGTTTTATATGAGATAAATACCTTGTGGTATTTTATCTCCATCCATTCACTTCTCAATCACACAAGCGCTTTATTACTGCGATTTTCAGGGAATTTAAGTGTACACAGGACTCCGCCGTCCTTTTTCTACGGAATTTATCTGACTCCGCCGTCCCTCATATACCTGCCATTTACTAGTATTCACAGGGTTTTCCAACACGCAATGACCTCCAGTCATTAACACACAATGACATCCAGTCATTCACTTCCCCCCTTTAAGGACGTTTAACTCACCACTGTTGTCTTCCCTTCATCGGAATGCCGTCAACCGTCAGATCCCAGCTGGTGGGTCGAGGTCCAGTCCTGGAAAAGGATCTCTAGGCTCTCTCTAGGGAGTCTGCCGTGGCCACGGTCTTTCTGGAGTCCACCACACCCGCTGGAATCCTTAGGTATTTTGGCATCCAGCTCGAAGGACCAGGTTAATCTCAGGTTCAAACAACCTAGAACATTTAATAAACAATAAACAAGGAAGGAAGACAAGAGATGGTTTATATACTCGCGAGGAGAACGATTAGAGTTGTTCGCAGTCACAATCTCCTACCGCTCTGAACACACTCTGTCGATCCCTCTTTTTTTTTCCTACGGGCGGTTCCTAGTTACACAGACGTTGCTGCTATCTTGAGATAAGGGCACACACAGCAGCAATGTAAAACAATCACATATATGACTCATTGTGTTCTTAATCAGCGCTGATTGCTTCAACCTTTGACCTTCGACCGCAAAATGTTCCAGCCGCTATCTTTTGATGCGGGCACAGTCCTCTTCACAGACAACGTCAACTTTTATGATACAATCAACATTATACTGCTAAATGCATGCTTTGAAAATACTATAAGAGTAAATATGGGATAACAAATGTACATTTATTCTAACACCTCGTTTGCCATCTGCCCTTGCTCTCTGCAAACCAGTGCTCACCTCTTGCGGCCCACCGACAACACAGACTCCTACCCTGCCAGACCGGTCCTCGTTGGAACCCTGCCAATCCCGGATGTAGTTCTCGGAGTTCCTTTGTTCGCTTCCAAGCTGCAATAAACTGTTATTCACAAACTCACCTCCCTGTCCTCTCTGCATCTGGGTCCAACTTGCAACCTGAATCCTGACAGCATAGTCTGGCCCGTCATGGACCCAGGGGACGCGGCTCCCTTTCGCCAAACAGTTACCGGACAGAGCATGCTTTTTGGAGCAACACGACCAAGCCCTCACCCTGCTGACTGAAAAGTTACGTGACTTCTCACAAGCTCTCACATCCCTCCAAAATCAATTTGCCTCACTCCAACCTTGCGCAGAGCCGCCTGCTGCAGCATCCACAGCTCCCCCCTCACCCATGTAATACGTGAACCATACGTACCCGCACCAGCCCCTTACGACGGCAATCTAGGGTCTTGTCGCGCCTTTTTGTTCCAGTGTTCATTTGTGTTTGAACAGCAACCACAGTCGTAGTCTACCGACAACGCTAAAATTGCCTACCTCATCGGCTGTCAGCGCTCTCGTGGGCCACGGCGGAATGGGAGAAACGGTCAGCCGTCTGTGCGTCATATTCTTCTTTTTTTGATCACACGGTGCTCGAGAGGGACCGGAACATTTTGGGGCAACATTTTGGCGTACTTTGTGAGTTTTTCGTATGACTTTTTGACTCCAATTTGGGGCATGGTGCCCCAAGTGAACACATTTGAATTGGGGACACCTGGGGACAACCTGGGGAACCCTCATTTTGGGGCACAAGGCACTTAGGGGAACCGCGGCGGGATGGTTTCGTGAAGTACCGGCCGTTGGACACTAGAGACCTCTGCAGACCATCTTTTAACAGCCACCCACTTTTCCGGATACTTTTCCACGCTGCCGGGGGGGGGGGCTTTGGAGGGCTTAATCAGTTTCAGTTTCAGTTTCAGTTTATTTTTGAAAGGGGACAATGCAATTTCATAAAACACATGAAGTACACATGGTTAAAAAAGCCAGAATTAGCCAGAAGGCTAGTTTTCATCTGTAGTCCCCTGGCCATGATGTAAAAAAGCAGTAAAATACATCTACAAGACAATATAATACAGGATACATAATCAAACTATACTATTAAGAGAGAATAAAACCATAATTTTTTTGATCATAACAAAAAGACAACATAACATACTTGTCTTTTAGTGTTGGCAGCTATAGGTGTTAACTAGCCACATTTTCAGTTTTTTTGTGAAGGCCTTGTATGTTGTAAGCAGTTTAACCTCCTTAGGTACTGAGTTCCACTCACCAGCGCTCCTCACTGACCAGGCTGACTTACTGAAAGTGCTCCTGCGCAGAGGAATGAGACAGTCACCTCTGACAGAGCCTCGAGTGACACGCTCAGAGCTGTTTCTTTGGCTGATGAACTCAGCCAGAGGAGCTGGGGCCAAATCATGCAGTACTTTATAAATCAAATTTAAATCTGCAAATATGTGAAGACGGTCCCAGTTTAAAAGACTGTATTTTTTTAAAATTGCACAGTGATGATAGTGCCTTGGTTTTTTATCCATCACTTTAATTACTTGTTTGTACAAAACTTCCAATGGTTTTTTTGCATTCTGACCAGCCTGGGACCAACTGGTTATGCAATAGTTAAAGTGACTAAGAATCATCGAATGCAGGTAAATTTTTGCAGCTTCAGTTGACATTTCATTCCGAATTGCACGAAAATTTGCGAGGTTTAATTTGATATTTTTACACAATTTGTCAATATGGGCTTTAAAGGAAAGCTGTGAATCTATTATTAACCCAAGATATTTGTATTGGCTGACAATTTGCATTTTTTCTCCATTAACAAGTATGTCGGGGTCAGGTGATACTCTATTTGTTTTAGTGAAATACATGCCTACAGTTTTAGAAACGTTTAGCTGTAGACAGCACTCCTGCAACCAAGTTGTGACACAGGACATTGTATTAGTGAGTTTAGCAGCAACAGTATCTTTGGAGCGACCATGAACAAAGAAAACTGTGTCGTCTGCATACATTACGCACTCTGCTTCAGAGCAAACAGTGGGCAAATCGTTGATATAAAGACTAAATAAAAGGGGGCCCAATATTGATCCCTGAGGGACTCCAGAGGTTAGCCTAAGAGACTCTGATCTGCAGTTGTTAACTGATACAGATTGTGTTCGGTCATGCAGATATGATTCAATCCAGCTCACAGCTTTGCGAGAGAAGTTAAATTTTGAGAGCTTGGTAAGAAGAACAGAGTGATTTACTGTATCAAAAGCTTTCCTGAGGTCCAAGAACACCGACCCTACAACTCCACCCTTGTCGAGAGAAGATTTTATTTTCTCAATGAAGAGGCATGTAGCCATTTCAGTGGAATGCTTGGATCTGAAACCAAACTGCATGGCGTGGAGAGAGGGGGAGCTGCTGATTAAATAATGGACAATCTGCTCTGACAGCCATTTTTCTGCAACTTTGGAAATGGCCGGAAGAATGCTTATAGGTCGGTAGTTATTCAGAGAAGTTGAGTCACCGGATTTAAAGACAGAGGTAACAATAGCAGATTTCCAGGCCTTTGGAAAGTGACCAGATGAAATTGAAAGATTAATGATTGAGGCAATAGGAGGAGCAAGAGTTGAACCTAGATCTTTGAGCATGCTCGTGTCCATTCCAAAAACATCATTTGCCTTAGATGGTTTGAGTGAATTAATTAAATCGATAACTTTGGTCTCAGTAATATTTGTAATAGTAAAGAACTGCGTTGTAGACAATGCAGGGTATTCCTTCATTTGTTTTACTGCAAACTTAGAAGAGATTTCTGACACAGATTCAATGAAGTAGTTGTTAAAAGCATCAGCCATCACTTGAGGTTCCGTCAGGATGTTTCCATTTAATTGAATTTGCATTAGTTTTGTTTTGTTATTTTGTGTAACACCCAATAGTTTTTTAAAATAATTCCAGGTTATTTTTGAATTTCCCTTCGCACTATTCAGAGCAGTAATGAAAAAGTCAGCTTTAGATTTTCTTATTTCTTTCACTACCCTATTTCTCAGTGAGATAAAGTGCTCTCTATTGTATCCTGATTTGACCGACAACTTCAAGGAATGATCGCGTTCTTTCGTACTTTTTCACATTTTGGGATCCATGCTGGGACTTTGCTGGGACTTAGTGCAAGATGCTCTGCGTGACCTCCGGAGCTCCATAAGGGGTACTTTGTTACATTTTGGGACTTGTGTTACAAAAATTGGTACAACTAGGGTGTTATCATTGTTTCTGCCCTACACTGCCACGAAACAACACGAGGAATATTTGTGAGGATGACCCAGCGCGCCAACTTGGTGAACTTCGTTCGCAAAGTCTACGCATATGACCCACTTCTGACAAGATGTGACCACCAAACACTTGGTTCCTGTCCTCGGTCATCCAGTAGCGGTAGGGGAAAATGTGTGTTTTGCAAGCAGAAGGAGTTTGTACTCATTTACCTCAAAAATAGCTTAATATACACAAAACAGTCAAGCTGCATTGGCCAGGAATCAGACCCAGGGCTCCCGCGTGGAAGGCGAGAATTCTACCACTGAACAACCAATGCTTGGTATGGGGGCTCTTGCACTTTGACTACATTCCAATGCTCTCGAACGGGTCGCCAACCGGATGAGCAGACCGCCTGGGGTGAATAGACCCGGATCCTTTGTTCCTTCTAAACAACGCAATATACTACTGTCATATAATATAATAATGTAGTAGTAATATACTACTACTGCCACTACTGGCCGAGTGGTTCAAGGGGATGCAATCAGGTTCCAGTCTCTATGGAGGCGTGGGTTCAAATCCCACTACTGACAGTGTCTTGTGTATAAAGACAATGTGTCCATTCTGGCATTAATTTCCTTTTTGTGAGTGCGCCTCTGCTGAGGGGGAATTCAGTGCTCACATGGCGAGTGACAATGTGACTCGGAAGGGCGTAATAAAGGCGAAAGCCTCCTCACCCCTCACCGATCTAAGCGCGAGTCGTGCTTACTTATAGGAATAATGTGCTCGTCACAGACTGTCAATAATGAACACCATCTTCACACATAAGGGTTTCCAATTGAGCACTTGACACCAGGACAACCCAAGGTCGCAGTTCGATGATCGACTTTGTGGTCGTGTCATCGGACATGCTGCTGCATTTCTTGGACACTGGGGTGAAAAGAGGGGCGGAGCTGCAATCTGATTCCCACTGGGTGGTGTGTTTGCTTCGATGTTGGGGGCAGATGTCAGTTCGACATGAAAGAGAATTACGTATTGTGAGGGTGTGCTGGTAATGTCTGGCAGAGTCCCTAGTCAGAAGGAGCTTCAACTCCCACCTCCGGCAAAACTTTGTCCATGTCCCGGGGGAAGCAGGGGACATTAAGTGCGAGTGGCCCATGTTCTGTCAAGAGACTTTGTCTTCATTCTCCTGCTCTTGACTTGGATTCCTACATTTCAGATGAGTATTCAGTCAGTAAGTCAGAGGCACTGGCATGCATATAAACATCAGAAAACTATGATGCAATGAAAAACAACACAATTGAAGTCTGTCGGAGTGGCTGAGCCGTCCAAGCAACTCCCTTCAGGTTGCAATATCTACGGGTATGCGGGTTGACATTCTGCTTCTTGTGTGATTAGACTGACAAAAACTGTCTGTTTCCTCTCCTTGGCTTTCCAGTCCAACAAAAATTGGTACAACTAGGGTGTTATCATTGTTTCTGCCCTACACTGCCACGAAACAACACAAGGAATATTTTTGAGGATGGCCCAGCGCGCCAAGTTGGTGAACTAAGTTGGCAAATTCTTCGCATATGACTCACTTCTGACAAGATGTGACCAACAAACACTTGGTTCCTGTCCTCGGTCGTCCAGTACCGGTTGGGGAAAATGTGTGTTTTGCAAGCAGAAGGAGTTTGTACTCATTTACCTCAAACAGAGCTGAATATACACAAAAGAGTCAAGCTGCATTGGCCGGGAATCGGACCCGGGCCTCCCGCGTGGCAGGTGAGAATTCTACCACTAAACCACCAATGCTTGGTATGGGGGCTCTTGCACTTTGACTACATTCCAATGCTCCAGAACGGGTCGCCCACCGGATGAGCAGACCGCCTGGGGTGAATAAAGACCCAAACCCTTTGTGCCTTCTAAACAAAGCAAAGTACTACTGTCAGGATGGCTAACCAAGGTGCTGCATTCAGGTTGCAGTCTCTATGGAGGCGTGGGTTCAAATCCCACTCCTGACAGTGTCAAGTGTATAAAGACAATGTGTCCATTTTGTCATTAATTTCCTTTTTGTGAGTGCGCCTCTGCTGAGGGGGAATTCAGTGCTCACATGGCGAGTGACAATGTGACTCGGAAGTGCGTGATAAAGGCGAAATCCTCCTCACCCCTCCCCGATCTAAGCGCGAGTCATGCTTACTTATAGGAATAATGTGCTCGTCACAGACTGTCAATAATGAACACCATCTTCACACATAAGGGTTTCCAGATGAGCACTTGACACCAGGAAAACCTAAGGCCGCAGTTCGATGATCGACTTTGTGGTCGTGTCATCGGACATGCTGCCGCATTTCTTGGACACTGGGGTCAAAAGAGGGGCGGAGCTGCAATCTGATTCCCATTGGGTGGTGTGTTTGCTTTGATGTTGGGGGCAGATGTCAGTTCAACATGAAAGAGAATTACGTATTGTGATGGTGTGCTGGTAATGTCTGGCAGAGTCCCTCGTCAGAAGGAGCTTCAACTCCCACCTCCGGCAAAACTTTGTCCATGTCCCGGGGGAAGGAGAGGACATTAAGTACGAGTGGCCCATGTTCTGTCAAGAGACTTTGTCTTCAGTTTGCTGCTCTTGACTTGGATTCCTACATTTCAGATGAGTATTCAGTCAGTAAGTCAGAGGCACTGGCATGCATATAAACATCAGAAAACTATGATGCAATGAAAAATAACATAATCGAAGTCTGTCGGAGTGGCTGAGCCGTCCAAGCAACTCCATTGAGGTTGCAATATCTACGGGTATGCGGGTTGACATTCTGCTTCTTGTGTGATTAGACTGACAAAAACTGTCTGTTTCCTCTCCTTGGCTTTCCAGTCCAACAAAAATTGGTACAACTAGGGTGTTATCATTGTTTCTGCCCTACACTGCCACGAAACAACACAAGGAATATTTTTGAGGATGGCCCAGCGCGCCAAATTGGTGAACTAAGTTCGCAAATTCTTCGCATATGACTCACTTCTGACAAGATGTGACCAACAAACACTTGGTTCCTGTCCTCGGTCGTCCAGTACCGGTTGGGGAAAATGTGTGTTTTGCAAGCAGAAGGAGTTTGTACTCATTTACCTCAAACAGAGCTGAATATACACAAAAGGGTCAAGCTGCATTGGCCGGGAATCGGACCCTGGCCTCCCACATGGCAGGCGAGAATTCTACCACTGAACCACCAATGCTTGGGATGGGGGCTCTTGCACTTGCCCACCGGATGAGCAGACCGCCTGGGGTGAATAAAGACCCGGACCCTTTGTTCCTTCTAAACAAAGCAAAGTACTACTGTCAGGATGGCCGAGCGGTCCAAGGTGCTGCATTCAGGTTGCAGTCTCTATGGAGGCGTGGATTCAAATCCCACTCCTGACAGTGTCTAGTGTATAAAGACAATGTGTCCTTTCTGTCATTAATTTCCTTTTTGTGAGTGCGCCTCTGCTGAGGGGGAATTCAGTGCTCACATGGCGAGTGACAATGTGACTCGGAAGTGGGTGATAAAGGCGAAAGCCTCCTCACCCGTCCCCGATCTAAGCGCGAGTCATGCTTACTTGTAGGAATAATGTGCTCGTCACAGACTGTCAATAATGAACACCATCTTCACACATAAGGGTTTCCAGATGAGCACTTGACACCAGGGCAACCTAAGGCCGCAGTTCGATGATCGACTTTGTGGTCGTGTCATCGGACATGCTGCCGCATTTCTTGTACACTGGGGTCAAAAGAGGGGCGGAGCTGCAATCTGATGGCGCCTACCAGTGTGGTCGCCTCGGTAACGCGCTCTCTAGTATTGTCTTTGTTTTTGTGTTTTTCGTCCGTCTTTGGAGACCTTACACGACTCACTTACACAAGGGGAGACCTGCTAACCATCATGGAGTCTACTCCGGACTTTCTGTCACCAACTTTCGAATATCCGCTCAGTTTTTTCCCCGGGTTACTCACCGGAGCGGCGTCCGCGGTTTTCGGCGCATGGAGACGGAAGCGGCGCCACAGAGGGAAGCGAGCCGGCATTCAGGTGAAACTCCGCAAGAGAGGACACAGATTGGCGTTCCCGTCGTCGAATGTACGCTCCCTACCCAACAAAATGGACGAGCTTCATCTTCTGTTAAAGACCAGGAAAGACTTCGGACGTTCCGCGGCCATGTGCTTCACGGAGACCTGGCTTTGCGACGCTGTACCCGATGGCGGCGTCTTGCTCCCTGGCTTCCACATTCATCGAGCGGACCGCGACATGGAATCCTCGGGGAAAACAAAGGGCGGCGGGATATGCCTCTATATCAACGAAAAATGGTGTACGGACGTCACGGTGCTCAGCACACACTGCAGCCCGCATTTGGAGTCGCTATTCTTAAACTGTAAACCATTCTACTCGCCACGTGAGTTCGCATCATTCATACTGGCTGGAGTCTATATAACGCCTCAAGCTAACACGAACGCCGCATTGCTAACGCTCGCCGATCAAGTCAACGAAATTGAAAAAAAACACCCCGACTCACCCCTCATTATTCTTGGGGACTTTAACAAAGCTAAAGTCAACCACGAACTCCCTAAATACAAGCATCACATCGACTGTCCTACCAGGGAAAATAATACTTTAGACCACTGCTACACTACGGTAAAAAACGCATACCGTGCTATACCTCGTGCAGCCCTGGGCTCGTCTGATCACTGCTTAATTCACTTAATACCGACGTACAGGCAAGAACTTAAATGTGCGAAGCCTCCAGTGAAAACAGTCAAAAAGTGGACAAATGAAGCCAAGATGGAACTTCAAAGCTGTTTAGACTGCACAGACTGGAGTGTCTTTGAAAATTCAGCTGGCAGCCTGGATGAATATACGGACACTGTCACATCCTATATCAGTTTCTGTGAAGAGGTCTGTGTACCAACAAAATCATTGTTTATCAGTTTATTTTTGAAAGGGGACAATGCAATTTCATAAAACACATGAAGTACACATGGTTAAAAAAGCCAGAATTAGCCAGAAGGCTAGTTTTCAACTGTAGTCCCCTGGCCATGATGTAAAAAAGCAGTAAAATACATCTACAAGACAATATAATACAGGCTACATAATCAAACTATACTATTAAGAGAGAATAAAACCATAATTTTTTTGATCAGAACAAAAAGACAACATAACATACTTGTCTTTTAGTGTTGGCAGGTATAGGTGTTAACTAGCCACATTTTCAGTTTTTTTGTGAAGGCCTTGTATGTTGTAAGCAGTTTAACCTCCTCAGGTACTGAGTTCCACTCACCAGCGCTCCTCACTGACCAGGCTGACTTACTGAAAGTGCTCCTGCGCAGAGGAATGAGACAGTCACCTCTGACAGAGCCTCGAGTGACACGCTCAGAGCTGTTTCTTTGGCTGATGAACTCAGCCGGAGGAGCTGGGGCCAAATCATGCAGTACTTTATAAATCAAATTTAAATCTGCAAATATGTGAAGACGGTCCCAGTTTAAAAGACTGTATTTTTTTTTAATTGCACAGTGATGATAGTGCCTTGGTTTTTTATCCATCACTTTAATTACTTGTTTGTACAAAACTTCCAATGGTTTTTTTGCATTCTGACCAGCCTGGGACCAACTGGTTATGCAATAGTTAAAGTGACTAAGAATCATCGAATGCAGGTAAATTTTTGCAGCTTCAGTTGACATTTCATTCCGAATTGCACGAAAATTTGCGAGTTTAATTTGATATTTTTACACTCAGTTCAGTTCAGTTTATTTTTGAAGGGACTGCAATTTCATAAAACACATGAAGTACACATGGTTAAAAAAGCCAGAATTAGCCAGAAGGCTAGTTTTCATCTGTAGTCCCCTGGCCATGATGTAAAAAAGCAGTAAAATACATCTACAAGACAATATAATACAGGATACATAATCAAACTATACTATTAAGAGAGAATAAAACCATAATTTTTTTGATCATAACAAAAAGACAACATAACATACTTGTCTTTTAGTGTTGGCAGCTATAGGTGTTAACTAGCCACATTTTCAGTTTTTTTGTGAAGGCCTTGTATGTTGTAAGCAGTTTAACCTCTAGGTACTGAGTTCCACTCACCAGCGCTCCTCACTGACCAGGCTGACTTACTGAAAGTGCTCCTGCGCAGAGGAATGAGACAGTCACCTCTGACAGAGCCTCGAGTGACACGCTCAGAGCTGTTTCTTTGGCTGATGAACTCAGCCAGAGGAGCTGGGGCCAAATCATGCAGTACTTTATAAATCAAATTTAAATCTGCAAATATGTGAAGACGGTCCCAGTTTAAAAGACTGTATTTTTTTAAAATTGCACAGTGATGATAGTGCCTTGGTTTTTTATCCATCACTTTAATTACTTGTTTGTACAAAACTTCCAATGGTTTTTTTGCATTCTGACCAGCCTGGGACCAACTGGTTATGCAATAGTTAAAGTGACTAAGAATCATCGAATGCAGGTAAATTTTTGCAGCTTCAGTTGACATTTCATTCCGAATTGCACGAAAATTTGCGAGGTTTAATTTGATATTTTTACACAATTTGTCAATATGGGCTTTAAAGGAAAGCTGTGAATCAATTATTAACCCAAGATATTTGTATTGGCTGACAATTTGCATTTTTTCTCCATTAACAAGTATGTCGGGGTCAGGTGATACTCTATTTGTTTTAGTGAGATACATGCCTACAGTTTTAGAAATGTTTAGCTGTAGACAGCACTCCTGCAACCAAGTTGTGACACAGGACATTGTATTAGTGAGTTTAGCAGCAACAGTATCTTTGGAGCGACCATGAACAAAGAAAACTGTGTCGTCTGCATACATTACGCACTCTGCTTCAGAGCAAACAGTGGGCAAATCGTTGATATAAAGACTAAATAAAAGGGGGCCCAATATTGATCCCTGAGGGACTCCAGAGGTTAGCCTAAGAGACGCTGATCTGCAGTTGTTAACTGATACAGATTGTGTTCGGTCATGCAGATATGATTCAAACCAGCTCACAGCTTTGCGAGAGAAGTTAAATTTTGAGAGCTTGGTAAGAAGAACAGAGTGATTTACTGTATCAAAAGCTTTCCTGAGGTCCAAGAACACCGCCCCTACAACTCCACCCTTGTCGAGAGAAGATTTTATTTTCTCAATGAAGAGGCATGTAGCCATTTCAGTGGAATGCTTGGATCTGAAACCAAACTGCATGGCGTGGAGAGAGGGGGAGCTGCTGATTAAATAATGGACAATCTGCTCTGACAAGAATGCTTATAGGTCGGTAGTTATTCAGAGAAGTTGAGTCACCGGATTTAAAGACAGGGGTAACAATAGCAGATTTCCAGGCCTTTGGAAAGTGACCAGATGAAATTGAAAGATTAATGATTGAGGCAATAGGAGGAGCAAGAGTTGAACCTAGATCTTTGAGCATGCTCGTGTCCATTCCAAAAACATCCTTTGCCTTAGATGGTTTGAGTGAATGAATTAAATCGATAACTTTGGTCTCAGTAATATTTGTAATAGTAAAGAACTGCGTTGTAGACAATGCAGGGTATTCCTTCATTTGTTTTACTGCAAACTTAGAAGAGATTTCTGACACAGATTCAATGAAGTAGTTGTTAAAAGCATCAGCCATCACTAGAAGTTCCGTCAGGATGTTTCCATTTAATTGAATTTGCATTAGTTTTGTTTTGTTATTTTGTGTAACACCCAATAGTTTTTTAATATAATTCCAGGTTATTTTTGAATTTCCCTTCGCACTATTCAGAGCAGTAATGAAAAAGTCAGCTTTAGATTTTCTTATTTCTTTCACTACCCTATTTCTCAGTGAGATAAAGTGCTGTCTATTGTATCCTGATTTGACCGACAACTTCAAGGAATGATCGCGTTCTTTCATCAGTTTCAGAATAAATGTGTTTAACCAAGGCAGGCCATTCTTTCTAGCTTTTAGTTTAATTATCCGTGTAAATTGTATAATAATTTCTTGTATTTTGTTGGCAAATTTAGAACAATCCTCATCTAAATTTTTACCAGCGAGTAATACGTCCCAGTTTACTTCTTGGATGGAATCTTGGAAATGTTGTTGTTCATGTTTTGGTATCCTATTGGATTCAGTGGTGGCCAAGGGTTTGAAGCGCTTTTTATTTAATTTTCTTGAAACCATTATAAGATTGTGATCAGACAATCCTGTGAGCATATTGTATGGCTTCAAGATCCTTTCTGGCCTATTAGTAAAGGCTAGATCAATCTGAGTTCGGGTGGAGTTTGTAATTCTCGTAGGGCCATTAATAACCTGAGTCATATCCATATCATCCATAACCCTTTTCAATTTTTTCCTAACTTTGTTAACTTCCCAATTAACATTTAGGTCACCCATTATTATCACCTCTTTTGCAAGATTGAGTTGTTTCAGTAACATTTCCAGCTTTTCATAGAAAGCGGCATTTGATGAGGGAGGCCTATAAGTAACTACAAGAATAAAAGACATTTGCTTTGACAAAGAAACAGTTAGTCCAGTTCTCATCTGTAACATGTATTTCATTACAATTAAAAGTGTCCTTGGCATAAATCATAACACCTCCTCCCTTAGAACCCTGTCTGTCGTTTCTAAACATTTTATAACCAGGTACAGATAGTATTGCTGTGGGCGAAGATTCATGGAGCCATGTCTCAGATAGGCAGAGGAAGTCAATATTTGAGTCAGTGAGAAGGTGATTGACCTGATCACTTTTCGTTAAAATGCTTCGTATATTTAAGTGTGCACAAAGAATGCCTTTTGGTTTACGTGTTGAGTCCCATATTAATTTAGAGTTATTAACGGTTTGGAACGCCCTCCATTTCCGGTGCTTTAGTATTGCGGGGTTTGGCAGCCCCCTGTTTCTTTTATTGGCAATGTTTGCATATAGCTTTACGCTGCCAGCTTCCGCATCAGCCGTCGGTGGTGGTGGTGGTGGAGGCCCAGCCGTCGGTGGTGGTGGTGGTGGAGGCCCAGCCGTCGGTGGTGGTGGAGGCCCAGCCGTCGGTGGTGGTGGTGGAGGCCCAGCCGTCGGTGGTGGTGGTGGAGGCCCAGCCGTCGGTGGTGGTGGTGGAGGCTCAGCCGTCGGTGGTGGTGGTGGAGGCCCAGCCGTCGTTGGTGGTGGTGGAGGCCCAGCCGTCTTTGGTGGTGGTGGAGGCCCAGCCGTCGTTGGTGGTGGTGGAGGCCCAGCCGTCAGTGGTGGTGGAGGAGACCCAGCCGTCGGTGGTGGAGTAGGCCCAGCCGTCAGAGGTGGAGGCCCATTGGCACACATGATAACACTTGCCTGTGCGCGGCTGGGCTTAGTCTTCGACGGAGCCGGCAGAATCAGTCACTTCGTCCTTCGTGCGCCGCCGACGAGGAGCTCCCTCCGCCGCGTTGTGACCAGCTAGCTGGCGGCACGTTAGCTCGGCGACTAGCGAGGTTAGCCGAGTAGAAAGAGGAGGACGCGTTTCACACCAGCGGACTTCGCTGCCTCGCCAAAAGGTCCACCGCGCCGGCCGGTTCCCTCACACCTGGGCGATGGGTTGTGCTCTGTGCGCGGCTGGGCTTAGTCTTCGACGGAGCCGGCAGATTCAGTCACTTCGTCCTTCGTGCGCCGCCGACGAGGAGCTCCCTCCGCCGCGTTGTCAAGCACACAATGCAACAGAACGCATCGGTAATGCTCGCGAGGCAGTTGGCTGTTTCCGCTGACAGATAGCATGAGCGTAACATTTTCAGTCGTGCAGTGGTTGTTATGTTTTCCGAACACGCATAAGGTCCCTCTTTGGAAACGAGGCTGATGGACTTTTTTGTTTTCCCGCAAAGAAGAGCCCCACCAAAAGCTAAAGACCACATGAACTCAAGTCCCTGTCGGGAAATCAAACCCCGGTTTTCCGCTTGACTGGCGAAGATACTGTCCACTATACTAATGAGGAGTCTTTTGCCCAACAGTCACTGACTGTCGAGCACACCTCAATGCACCTGAACACCAATGCCAGCTCGCGATGCGGTTTGCTGGTCCTGCTAACAGATAGCACGAGAGGAACAGTTTCAGTCGTGCAGTGGTTGTTATGTTCGCCAAACACGCATAAGGTCCCTGTCTGGAATCCAGGCTGATGGACTTTTTTGTTTCCCCACAAAGAAGACCCCCATGAAAAGCTGCGGGCCACATGAAGTCAACTCCCCTTCGTGTAATCAAACCCACATGACAGGCGGAGATACTCTCCACTATACTAATGAGGAGTCTTTTGCCCACTTCATTTCACCGGAATGCATCAGCAATGCCAGCTAGCGACTTGTTGTCTCTGTGGCCTGACTTTGTTATTTGCACTTTAAGCAATTCAGGGATACATATTATTTGATATGTGACCAAATGGATGGACATTAGAAGTGACGGTTGTTGCAGTCTACCTGTATTATCTATCCATCCATCCATTTTCTGAGCCGCTTCTCCTCACTCGGGTCGCTTCTCCTCACATCGGGCAGGAGGCGGGGTACACCCTGAACTGGTTGCCAGCCAATCGCAGGGCACATACAAACAAACAACCATTCGCACTCACAGTCACACCTACGGGCAATTTAGAGTCTCCAATTAATGCATGTTTTTGGGATGTGGGAGGAAACCAGAGTGCCCGGAGAAAACCCACGCAGGCACGGGGAGAACATGCAAACTCCACACAGGCGGGGCCGGCGATTGAACCCTGGTCCTCAGAACTGTGAGGCTGACGCTCTAACCTGTCGGCCACCGTGCCGCGGGTTCTAAATTCAAAACTTGAAATCTACTCATGTGGGTTGTCTTCTGTCTTGCTGCCATCACTGAAGATCTTCGTACTGAGCGGCAGGAGCCAGAGCCCCCTCACATTAGAGAGGAAGTGGAGGACAAAGAGGTCCACCACATCAAAGAGGAAGGAGCCCATTTTGATTAAAAAAGAAGAGGAAGAAGTGTGCCCCCACATCGAAGAGGAAGAGGAGGAGGATATAACCAAGGTTCCGTCGACTGGTGTCCCTTTGAAGAGTGAAGATGAAGGTCAGTGAGGAGAGCAGAGGGGTGGAGCCTTCAAGCAGCTCAAGTCGACGCATGACAACAGAAGGTGATGGAGACCACTGTGGAATTGCACAACCCAAGTGGTCGTTGCAGGTGCACCAGAAGAGTTGGGTTCCAGGCGTTGCCTTGGAAACAAAAGGGTGGGCCGGGCGGGAAAACAGATGGCACCGAGAGTGACGGCCAGCTAATCAAGAAAGACACAATCAAGGTTAGAGTGACAGCTGAATGGATGGACCAATGAGGTCCGGGGCCCGTAATATGCGTATATATCATAGGGCGCAGTTTTCCATCTCACCGAGGGGTCTTGTGGTCTCAAAAGCTTGGAAAAATGGTTGCGAGAGCGCCCACTGGTGGACATCTTCAGCGTTTCCGGTGTGCACATCCCTTTCGTCAAGCTGTCATCTGGCTGCGATTTTGGTAGCGGCGACGCATCCAGGAGGATGAGAGCGTAGCACTGGGAGAATTCTCTATTGTGTTCTGGCCGCTTCAGGGGCCGGCGCACCTGTGCATAAATCTCGCGTCCAGCGTCGTCAATTAATGGCATGAAACGACTTAGCAGATCTTGTCCAATGAGCAAAGGTACTGACTTGACAGGTGACACGAACACAGGATGAATTATGGAATGTGGCCCTATTGTCCAGTGCAACCACACTCGCGAGCTTAAGTGGGTGTTCACCAAAGCAAGGGGGCGAATTGTCATTTCACAGTGTTGAAGGTTAAGTGTACGGCTGTCTTGCTGTACTTTGTCACGCAGTAGGTCAAACACGTCTTCGGACATGACAGTGATGTCTGCTGCAGTATCCACGAGTCCGTCATGTTGGAACGTACGTTCAAGTGTGGTAATCAAGTAAAATTTCCCTGATGAGTCATTAGCGGTGAGTTTACCTAGAAGACGCCAAAATGGGTGCTTGTCTTTTTGTTTGACAGGTAGCTGAAGTCATTCAGTGAGTCACAGGGCACGGTCGGAGACTGTCGAGGTCGGATTGTCGAACTGGGTTTTGGTCCGCGAATTTTTATTTTAGTAATGGCTGTTCCCTGGTCATTGCAGTGGTCAGTTATGTGCTTGCCCAGTCAGTTGGACGGGACGCTTGTCATCGCTATTTGGAGACGTCGGAGTCAGAACAGACCATCACGGCGGGCTGGCCGAGCTCGGGGACGTGGCCTCCAAGCAGGGGCTGTCGTGGGTCTTGCTTCACATTATTCGCAAAGCTGCGTATGATCTCAAGGATAGCATGTGCAGTCGTACCCACTTCTTAGTAAACAACCCCTTGTGGGGTCGCGAAGGAGGATACCTGACTTTTGGGCTTGTCGCGTTCGAGCGAACCGGACCAGGTGTCAGTTTTTTCCAGCAAATGTTCAAAGTTTTGGCACGTGTCACCCAAAGTGATTAAAAATAGACAAGCACGTAATTAAACCACTCAATGTGGTTCCTGTAATGTGCAGTGCACGTACGCGAATGGAAGATGGCGTTTATCGCTTGGGTGATGGAGGGCCTTCGTTGCTAAAGCTTGTCATACTCTCACGTTGTAAGTCTCAAAATTGGTTAAAAATAAAAAAGGCACAACGCTTCAATCGTACAATTGTTGCGGTTGTGTTGAAGCAAACGAGCGACAACGGGAACGTTTCAATTCATCACAATCGCCATCGTTGCGCGGTTGGATTGAATGGCTTTAGCCGTTTTGCAGACGAGAGAAAAAGAAAAAATAAACCTTTAACTTAATGAAACCAATCGGGTCTCTCGGCGTTTTGAAAGCGATCACAAACGGAAGCTTTTAAATTAATAAAAGCAATCGCGGCGTTTAGCGTATGCGGTAGCTTAGCGGCTAGCGGTTGCTAGGTTACGAGGAACGCTAGGCTCTGGGAGAGTGCGGTGGCTTGCGGTGCGGTGGCTTGCGGCGCGCAGCGTGGTTAAAACTCGTCGAAAAAGCACTCGCAAAACAGCAGAAAATCATAATGTGGGGCGACAGACAGGCTAAGTTTATTGTTCCCAAAGTAACAATCATCGATCGGTCGGGCGTCTTTGTAGGCGATCGTCAGTAGCTTGCTAGCGGGTAGATGGCTAACGGCTAACTTCGAGAGGGGGGAGGTCACAGGTTACGTCATGACGCAAACTTCCATGAGGTGGCAGTCGACCGCAAAGACCAACCGAAGAAGAGCCACATGATGTCACGTGGACGCCAAAGATGGCGGACTACGGAGGCCTGCCTCTATGTGTGACGCGTACGACCACATGGCGAAGCCTGGTGGTTGCAATACACAAAGCAGAGAGACAAAATTGCGGCCGCCGTAGATGCTAAGCAAATAAATGATAACTTCTAGAATATATTTAACAGTTTGGTAAAGTTTTAAGCCGGATGCCCTTCCTGACGCAACCCTCTGCATTTATCCATGCTTGGGACCGGCCTACAGTTTGCACTGACTTGTGCCCCCCATAGGGCTGCATCAAGCTTTAGCAACGAAGGATTTCACACTAGTTTTACTGAGAGGCTAATCTTACTATTCTCACGTTTGCAAGCATTTACAACGCTGTGTCTACGGTACGGAATGCTGCTCAACAGATTAGGTTTGACATGCCACACACAAAATGGCGGGCGACGTGTCGATTTTACTGAAATAGCTTGTATTTCTGTGTGTTCTAAATTCAAAACTTGAAATCTCCTCACGCGGGTTGCATCAATACTGTAGCGATTGTGTATGAAATAAGAATTGTAATTAATTTAGGAGAAAGTAATAAGCCGGGAGCGACGTTTGCGTTACTTCCGGTTTATCGTAATTTTGATTTAATTGTTAAAAATCAAACTAATGTCTCGAAAAGGGGACCCCATCAAATTTTTCAAGTTTAACTTTTGGCGAAATGACGACAAACCTTCAGAATCTGAAGGTTGCTCCACACTACGACATTTTGAGTCCGAGGTTACAGAGGTTGACTTAAATTGAGAACACACACAAAATACGACCTCGAGTGAAATTTTATGTTATATTTCATGAAACACACAACTACGACTACGAACTACAAGAACATAACACTAAGGGTAAACGACAGAAAGAAAATAAAGCATACGAAAACTGGAAAAGAGGACATCGTGTGTAGTCGCTTGACTAAACTAAATGAGCGTGTGAGGGTTTATTGCGTTGAGTCAGAGCAACAGAAGGCAAATTTGGGATTTTGTAGGAAGCTCGTAATTTCCCCACAATTATTACGCATTGACGTACATCATAGTAAGGATTACAGTGTGAACTCACGAACGCAGATCAGCTGATCCTTGGAGTGGTCTTCCTCCGGACCTCAAGTGGGAAAGAAGCAGGTTCGGTTGAAGAAAAACCATTAGTGCCGCCATTAGTCAATTTTATATTTCATATTTTCATATTCATATTTTGCGATTTTAATTTGTTTTGACACTGTATCTACTAATATTGAGACTATACTTCCACATGTTTTGTGAAGCTCATTTGTTTGTAATTTTTTAATGTAATGTTTTGTAATCATTTTATTGGGTTTATCCAAGTGGTTTTTATTGGGTTTATCCAAGTGGTTATATCAGCCACATATATAGGATCCATGTGTTAGTGGTATAGAAGCAGGCGTTGGTGGTATAGTGGTGAGCATAGCTGCCTTCCAAGCAGTTGACCTGGGTTCGATTCCCAGCCAACGCAAGATTTTTTGATGCAGCCCTATGGGGGGCACAAGTCAGTGCAAACTGTAGGCCGGTCCCAAGCATGGATAAATGCAGAGGGTTGCGTCAGGAAGGGCATCCGGCTTAAAACTTTACCAAACTGTTAAATATATTCTAGAAGTTATCATTTATTTGCTTAGCTTGCATTAGTATTATGGACGATTTTAGATGTCTCGCCTTCGAAAAGATGACTCAGCATCATCCGATGGAAGGGCGCCTGGACCAAGGACGTGATCGGATGTGGTCGGGTCGGGACAAGTGTTGGTCCAATATTTTGTGTTGTGTCTTATTGCTTAGAATACTATGTCTGGGAAAAACCCTCTTATTATCAAATATTATGTGTTGTGTCTTATTGTTTAGAATACTATGTCTGGGAAAAACCCTCTTATTATCAAATATTTTGTGTTGTGTCTTATTGCTTAGAACATTATGATTTGTAAATCCCTCCTATTTCAAATAAAAGCAGGAGCGAGGGGGGGGATTGTTTAGAGCGTGTTGAGAGGCTGTGATCTGAACAATCTCCCATACGCCCTCCTCATGAGAAAAAGAAACCAGCGTCTTCATTCCTTTTGTGTCTATTTTTTATAATGTTGGGTAAGATAAATCCAACATTAAATTGGTCCTTCGAGCCGGATGTCAACACACCCGAGGATTCCAGTTGTGGAGCCGACTTCCAGTTAAGAGACCGTGGCCACGGCAAGTAAGACCCTTTACGGGACTGGTCTTCGTTCTCCTCAACTGGGATCTGAAGGTTGACGACAATCCACAGGATTGAAGACGACTGGTGAGTTAAATTTTAAATTTTTTTTTTAGGAAAAAGGACGCCGGAGTCCAACAATTCCGCGAGGACGGCGGAGTCCTGTACGTACTTAAATTCCGTGTTTAATAAACCCTGTGAATACTAGTCAATGGCGGGTAAAATAAAGAAACTAGGAAAGTTTCGTGGTGTCGTAGTTAAATTCCGTATAGGATGGCGGAGTCCTCTAATGAGCTGTTGACAGACGTAGTTAAATTCCGTATGGGACGGCGGAGTCCTCTGACGAGCCAGTGTGAATGAAAACTGTTTGAATGAGAGTGTAAATGGGAAATGGGAAACCACTAGGTTTTTCATTCCATACCAAAACAGTGGGAAAGTAAACGGTGGACTTTTGTGGATGCAAAGGCAAGAATTCTCCACTCGAAAGAGTTGAAGTGAGAATTACCACAGAAAGTAAATTTGAATCACCGTCCTACTGAAAAAAAAAAAAAAAAAAAAAAAAAAAAAAACAGTGTTCTAGACTACCCTAGGTAGTATTACACTGAACCAAATTCTTTCAAATGGGGAAAGGAAGTAGTAAAATAAAAAACAGGAATACACTGCAGTGTAACGGTTGGAGGTTCACAAAATTAAATTTAAAAGAAAAAAAGAAACAGGATCCTGATAAAATTTAATATTTAGAGACAAGGATAACCGAACACGGCTTTAATGGTTGGTTAAATACACAAAAAATAGCCGCGTTGCAGGAATCAAATTATATAAAAAATAAAAGACAAACCACCGTTAAACGTGGGAAAGGCCCTATTGTCTGCAGCCTTGCAGCTTATCACAAAAATAGAAGATAAAAAAGAATGTGATGAGCTGCAGTAATACAGAGAGCAGCATTCACATTTGAGAAAAAAAAAATATATATATATACATTTACTAGATTACCGCAAGGTTACTGTGAAAGTCTAACTAATTATTCACAAGTTATGACAACACGCATGTCTTCTGGCATCTACAGATGGAGAGACATGCAAGGATTCATTGACTTTACTGCATCATCTAACAGAAGAGGGACATAAAGTTAACAAAAAATAAATTGCAATGATGTAAAAGACAAGTTAAATATCTAGGCCATAATTTAAGTATAGGAGGAAAGACTATATTAGAAGACAGGAGAGCTATAGTCTTAAAAAATCCTAAACCACAGACGAAGAAACATATAATAATCATTTTTAGGTCTGACAAATTATTGTAGAGCATGGATTCCAAACTATGCAGAAATTGTTGCACCATTGTCAAAATTAATGTATGAAAACAACCTTAAAATTACATCACCTGTTTAATGGAGTACAGAGGCAGAAAAGGCCTTCTGTGACATTAAACAACATTTGGTGTCCAGTGCTGCGCTAGGCCTTCCAAATTTAATGATAAAACATTCATTCAAATGGTAGATTGTAAAAGCTATTGCATGACCTCCGTACTTACACAACAATACGGTGATAAGCTAAAACCAATAGCTTATTTTTCAACTAGAGACCAGTTCACCCTTAAGGTCCCACATACAGTGTCTGCTCTCCTATTGCAAATCACCTGCAAGACATTTATCTTGCATTGCCATCTTGCTGTCACAACCACATTTGACTGTTGAGCGATGCACAACCTTAAATCCAGCCACACTAATACCCTTACTTGATGAAGGCACGCAGCATGATTGACAGGAATTGGCTGAACAAGCTGCTGAATTAGTAGCATTAACCGAGGCATGCAAACTAATGATAAATAAAGATGGTACAATCTATACTGATAGCCAATATGAGTATTCCACAACAAGAACGCAATTATTGGGAAAAACAAAGTGCAAAACTACAAAATGAAATTTACATTAGCACAGGGGAAAAAAAAAAAAAAAAAAAAAAAACCTATTCAAATGGGCTGCTATATTGAGACATGCTGTGTCACATGTCTCAACCGGAGGGATGGTGGCACAGATAGATTGACACTTTACAGCCCTAAAAAATAGCAGAAAGAAACACGTGGGTTCATTTAACACACTGTAAAAGAGTCATTTCAGCTGAGTACTCAAATAGGGAAGGTGAGCAAAAGTCTGATAACGGAGCGGGAGCAGATGTGTAGATTCTGAAAACGCTTGCTGGTAAGAAAAAAAAAAAGACACCAACCCTTTTAGTGAGAACTCAGCAGAAAGGCACACCCACGTTGGTTATGAGATTCGATAAGTTGTTACGTAGCAACTTTGGCTACTAAGATGTTGGTTTTGTTTTTGTGGTACATGGGACGTCCCACCCTCAATGATAAAACCCATTTTTTAGATAGAAAATCACCTACCAACTGGACCAATATGACGAACCCAATAATAATAATAAAAAAAATTTTTTGAATCATTAACTCGTATCAAAAGGAGTACAGCTGATGATCAAAATTGTGGGCATGGCCTCCAAATGCGGCAAAACGGTTTAATATTTTGTGCCCCCAAAATCAAGCTGCTTTAATCATAATTCCATATGCGGCTCTCACCAATCATGCTCAAGAGAATGGGCAGAATTGGGGATTTAGATATGACTGGTATGCAACTATAGGTTTTGAATGGAAACACCTTATTGGTGAAACAGGTTATGATTGGTCCAGTTGGTCAAAAAGAACAGCAAAAGAACAAAGAAAGAAGTTTAACATAAGCAAAACGGCCCATAGTTTAATATTGAAATACAAGTCACCCAATGTGTTTGATAGAGAGCTTGTGGGCCTATTCTGGTGGAAAAGATCCCCACTTCCAAGTAGTATTGTGTTATAGGAACCGTGTTAAACCAGAAATGCCATTAAAAACTTCAAAGAAAGGTGGACAAATTTGAATGGTTAACAACATAACTACTGATGATTGGTTCCTTGTTGTCACAGGAGTTTCAGGACAAAATAACAATTGGTTACTATTGATGGAACAAGCAGCAAATGTAGCGAGAAAAGATTGTGTTGTTTGCATTATACTAATGCAAGCTAAGCAAATAAATGATAACTTCTACAATTTATCTAACATTTCCCTCCTGTTTATCATGTATTTGCACAAATTCTCATATCATCTTACAGTCACTTCATTTCGATTTTTAACTGTAGAATCATTTTTATGAAACAAATACATTTACACTCAGAGTAAACTTGTCATATATGAATGTTGTAGTTTAAACATCGTAATCATCTGTATCAGGAAACAAATTAGTTAAAGCAAAATCATCATTATCATCATAATCATCATTATCATCCTCCAATAAAGGATAAATCTGCTCCATACGGTTCCATGTGGGTTATGGCTGTGGTGATTAATTTACTGATTAATGCCCGAATGCATGGGATACAACAACATCCACACAATGTCAGAATGGCTGCAAAAACAGCAATTGATATCAATATTGGTGAAATTAGGGTTTTATATTTACCAAAAACGTCCATTCAGCTGTTTCACAAGGAGTGTTGATTGAGGGTCCGTAGACCATCGATGGCTCTGGTCAAGCTGCCATCTGAAGCAGTATTGTTTGTTCTCCAAACATACCGCAAACACCTCCCTCTCTTGCGAGGAGCATGTCGACAGCTATGCGGTCTTTGGAACGTCCTTGAGCTGCTCGTGCACAGCTTCCAACCCACTCTGAGTCCAATTTCCTAATCTCTGTACATTGAAGTGGATATAGTTTATCCCATCAACATTTTTATTAATCGTACACCAACAGCATATGAAGTATTCAAATCCTCCTGCAACTTGGTCAGCTAATTTGTATTCATTAGGAACCCCACGAGGAACACCATGTATGTTTTATGTTGGATAATTTTGCCTCTGCCAGGATAAATCTCTTTTTTGTCAAGTATGTCCAAAACACACAAGGAATTTGTCTCCGGTAGTTGGAGCCGCTCTAGTACAACAGACAATTTACAGAACTTGCATTAGTATTATGGACGATTTTAGATGTCTCGCCTTCGAAAAGATGACTCAGCATCATCCGATGGAAGGGCGCCTGGACCAAGGACGTGATCGGATGTGGTCGGGTCGGGACAAGTGTTGGTCCAATATTTTGTGTTGTGTCTTATTGTTTAGAATACTATGTCTGGGAAAAACCCTCTTATTATCAAATATTTTGTGTTGTGTCTTATTGCTTAGAACATTATGATTTGTAAATCCCTCCTATTTTCAAATAAATGCAGGAGCGACGGGAGAGATTGTTTAGAGCGTGTTGAGAGGCTGTGATCTGAACAATCTCCCATACGCCCTCCTCATGAGAAAAAGAAACCAGTGTATTCATTCCTTTTGTGTCTATTTTTTATAATGTTGGGTAAGATAAATCCAACACTTTCCTAGTTTCTTTATTTTACCCGCCATTAACTAGTATTCACGGGGTTTATTAAACATGGAATTTAAGTACGTACAGGACTACGCCGTCCTCGCGGAATTTGTCGGACTCCGCCGTCCTTTTTCCCAAAAATTTTTTTTAAATTTAACTCACAAGTCGTCTTCAATCCTGTGTATTGCCGTCAACCTTCAGATCCCAGTTGAGGAGAACGAAGAGCAGTCCCGTAAAGGGTCTTACTTGCCGTGGCCACGGTCTCTTAACTGGAAATCGGCTCCACAACTGGAATCCTCGAGTGTGTTGACATCCGGCTCGAAGGACCAATTTAATGCTTACCCAACATTATAAAAAATAGACACAAAAGGAATGAAGACACTGGTTTCTTTTTCTCATGAGGAGGGCGTATGGGAGATTGTTCAGATCACAGTCTCTCAACACGCTCTAACCAATCTCTCCCGTCGCTCCTGCATTTATTTGAAAATAGGAGGGTTTTTCCCAGACATAATGTTCTAAATAATAAGACACAACACAAAACATTGGACCAACACCTGTCACGTCCCCGACCACATCCGATCACGTCCTTGGTCCAGGCGCCCTTCCATCGGATGATGCTGAGTCATCTTTTTGAAGGCGAGACATCTAAAATCGTCCATAATACTAATGCAAGCTAAGCAAATAAATGATAACTTCTACAATATATTTAACAACCACTGAACCACCAATGCTTGGTATGGGGGTTCTTGCACTTTGACTACATTCCAATGCTCTCGAACGGGTCGCCCACCGGATGAGCAAATCGCCTGGGGTGAATAAAGACCCTACCCTTTGTTCCTTCTAAACAACACAAGGCACTAGTGTCAGGATGGCCGAGCGGTCCAAGGCGCTGCATTCAGGTTGCAGTCTCTATGGAGGCGTGGGTTCAAATCCCACTCCTGACAGTGTCTAGTGTATAAAGACAATGTGTCCATTCTGTTGTTCATTTCCTTTTTGTGAGTGCGCCTCTGCTGAGGGGGAATTCAGTGCTCACATGGCGAGTGACAATGTGACTCGGAAGGGCGTGATAAAGGCGAAAGCCTCCTCACCCCTCCCCGATCCAAGCGCGAGTCGTGCTTACTTATAGGAATAATGTGCTCGTCACAGACTGTCAATAATGAACACCATCTTCACACATAAGGGTTTCCAGATGAGCACTTGACACCAGGACAACCAAAGGACGCAGTTCGATGATCGACTTTGTGGTCGTGTCATCGGACATGCTGCCGCATTTCTTGGACACTGGGGTCAAAAGAGGGGCGGAGCTGCAATCTGATTCCCACTGGGTGGTGTGTTTGCTTCGATGTTGGGGGCAGATGTCAGTTCGACATGAAAGAGAATTACGTATTTTGAGGGTGTGCTGGTAATGTCTGGCAGAGTCCCCAGTCAGAAGGAGCTTAGGGTTAGGGTTAATCTAGAATATATGTATGAGTACTGAAATCAATTGAGTTTTCCATTTTTTGTTTTTTAGATTTACCTGTATATGATTACTACCATTACCAGTTACACACACAGAGTACGTTGAAACAATATTTTATTATTTCATGTCGACACAATATTTGATCAAACATATTTTTTGTCATTCATAAATCATTTCCAAGAGCCACAACAAACGCCATATTGCAATGCATCACACAATACGTGGCCGAAGATACAGTTGCCTGTGATTATACACATGGCCAGCAGGTGGTTTCGTGTGCACATGAAGCATCAAGACATGGACCATGACTCGAACCAATGACCGAAGCGTTACGATGTTATGAAGTTTCATCTCGTCATTACTAACTGGTTCTACTACTCAGAGCAAACCCATGTATGCAAGAAATTACATCATACTGCAATACTGAAGGTCAGAATAACAGACAGACCCCAGAGTTGAAAGTCAGTTGTGTACCTTCTGTTCACTGCATTAAATATAGTTCAAGTCATTGGATTGATGGTT
>NW_026903812.1:0-1548 GCF_024500385.1 Phyllopteryx taeniolatus
TGAGTCGTACGATGGTTGGTCCTTGTACGACCGGAGTCAGAGTTTGGTCCGCATATCCGGCAGTTCGTCGGACTCGTTTCCGGAGAGGGTTGGACTCCGCCAAGGCTGCCCTTGTTCATAACTTTTATGGACAGAATTTCTAGGCGCAGCTGAGGCGTAGAGGGGTTCTGGTTTGGTGGCCGCAGTATTGCATCTCTGCTTTTTACAGAAGATGTGGTTCTGTTGGCTTCATCAAGCCGTGACCTCCAACTCTCACTGGAGCAGTTCGCAGCTGAGTGTGAAGCGGCTGGGATGAGAATCAGCGCCTCCAAATCTGAGACCATGGTCTTCAGTCGGAAAAGGGTGGCGTGCCCTCTCCGGGTCGGGGATGAGATCCTGCCCCAAGTGGAGGAGTTCAAGTATCTTGGGGTCTCGTTCATGAGTGAGGGAAGAATGGAACGGGAGATCGACAGGCGGATCGGTGCAGCGTCTCCAGTGATGCGGACTTTGTATCGATCTGTTGTGATAAAGAAGGAGCTAAGCTGAAAGATGAAGTGGCTGGGGAGAGGGAAGTCTGGGCGTCCCTGCTAAAGCTACTGCCCCCGCGACCCGACCTCGAATAAGCGGTAGAAAATGGATGGATGGATGGTGTTAGGTACTAACGGTTACGGGAGTCCTTGTGTGTGTACTAATAACCACAATAATCAGAAAATCGTAATAAGAGTTCGTTCACAGTTCTTTTTCAAGGAATCATTCAAGTGCTTCCTCTTTCAGTTAATGATTCATCCCTGAAGGTCACGTTCACCGAAGGACTACGCGTTGTTGTTGTCACGTATTGTAAGCCAGGAAAGGTGCGGAGTTAAAACAAACAAAAAAACACTTTAGATAAGTTATCACCTACTTGGTGTGCGACACTGCATATTTTAGTATTAATCCGATTCCAATTAAATACAGAGCCAGTATCGCCGATATCGATACCTTTCAAAAATTAAAATAGATGCATCATCAAATTGCTAATGTCAATTAATGTTCATGACCTTTAAGTATTTTTGTGATGTTTAATTTTTTTATTGTTTCATGTTTAAAACCCAGAAAGAATTAGGACAATGTTTATTGGTGAATAGAACATACTTAGTATCATAACTTTTTTCCAGAAGCAATAGAACAGTAATAAACCATCTTAAATAAACAAAGTGATCACTGAAAATACTGTTCAAATACGCTTTTATTTAATTCTTGAATAGGAGTTTCCCTTCTTTTTGTTTTTGAAAAAAAAAGAAAAGAAAACAACAAACGTGGGAATCTCGACTGCATAATTTCTGGCAGTGGGGCACTGTGTTTGCGCACTCCCCTGAGCATTGGTTAAAAATAATGATGAAGGAAACACAGCTTCATGACTGACTTTTACTACCTGTGTGATGTCACAATTGTACTGCTTGGCTTAAATAATACCCTGAGTACTATAACAGCAAATTACCAAAGACAGGTTTATGAAAAGAATCTACCGACATGCGAGTTTGTTTATTGCCTGGATCAGATGACAAGACAAAGTCTTTCCTGATTGCACTA
>NW_026903813.1:0-1543 GCF_024500385.1 Phyllopteryx taeniolatus
GACTAAATTGTCACATGACGACCTTTGTGATTTTGGCAGGACTTTTGAGTGCTTAGTTTGAGCCAGTGGGCTGACATTCGACACACTCGATAGGTGTGAATCCACCTTTCAGCGGAGGCCACCCCGAGTCTCTGGACGGTTGTGGGGCCGAGCGGCGAGCGTCAAAGCAATCCATTTCACTCAAGTAGTAGGCCTTTATTGCCTAAATTCTAACATGAGGACCCCTGTGAATTTGGCGTGACGTTTATGGTGCTTAATTTCGAACTAGTGGGCTAAGATTTGAAAGAAACGATCGGTGGGAATCCAGCTTTCAGGGGAGGCCACCCCCGAGTCTCTGGACGGTTGTGGAGCGGAGCGGCGCCCGTCCAAACATTAAGTTTCGCTCCAGGAGTAGGCCTTTATTGCCTAAATTGTAACATAAGGACCTCTCTGAATTTGGTGCGACTTTTAGGGTGCGTAATTTCAAACTAGTGGGCTAAGATTTGAAACAAACGATTGGTGGGAATCCAGCTTTCAGGGGAGGCCTACCCCGAGTCTCTGGACGGTTTTGGGGCCGAGCGGCGACCGTCTAAACATTCAATTTCGCTCCAGTAGTAGGCCTTTATTGCCTAAATTGTAACATGAGGACCTCTGTGAATTTGGCGAGACTTTTAGGGTGCTTAATTTTGAACTCGTGGGCTAAGATTTGAAAGAAACAATCGGTGGGAATCCAGCTTTCAGGGGAGGCCACCCCCGAGTCTCTGGACGGTTGTGGAGCCGAGCGGCGCCCGTCCAAACATTAAGTTTCGCTCCAGGAGTAGGCCTTTATTGCCTAAATTGTCACATGACGACCTTTGTGATTTTGGCAGGACTTATGAGTGCTTAAGTTTGAGCCAGTGGGCTGACGTTCGACACACTCGATAGGTGTGAATCCACCTTTCAGCGGAGGCAACCCCCGAGTCTCTGGACGGTTGTGGGGCCGAGCGGCGCCCGTCCAAACATTAAGTTTCGCTCCAGGAGTAGGCCTTTATTGCCTAAATTGTAACATGACGACCTTTGTGATTTTGGCAGGACTTTTGAGTGCTTAAGTTTGAGCCAGTGGGCTGACGTTCGACACACTCGATAGGTGTGAATCCACCTTTCAGCGGAGGCCACCCCCGAGTCTCTGGACGGTTTTGGGGCCGAGCGGCGACCGTCTAAACATTCAATTTCGCTCCAGTAGTAGGCCTTTATTGCCTAAATTGTAACATGAGGAACCCTGTGAATTTGGCGCCACTTTTAGGGTGCTTAGTTTCAAACTAGTGGGCTAAGATTTGAAACAAACGATCGGTGGGAATCCAGCTTTCAGGGGAGGCCACACGATTCTCTGGACGGTTGTGGGGCCGAGCGCGACCGTCTAAACATTCAGTTTCACTCCAGTAGTAGGCCTTTATTGTCTAATTGTAACATGAGGACCTCTCTGAATTTGGTGCGCACTTTTAGGGTGCTTAATTTCAACTAGTGGGCTAAGATTTGAACAAACGATCGTGGGAATCCAGCTTTCATGGGGAGCCTACCCCGAGTC
>NW_026903814.1:0-1520 GCF_024500385.1 Phyllopteryx taeniolatus
CTGGATGATTTTGGGGCCGAGCGGCGACCGTCTAAGCATTCAATTTCGCTCCAGTAGTAGGCCTTTATTGCCTAAATTGTAACATGAGGACCTCTGTGAATTTGGCGAGACTTTTAGGGTGCTTAATTTTGAACTCGTGGGCTAAGATTTGAAAGAAACAATCGGTGGGAATCCAGCTTTCAGGGAGGCCTACCCCGAGTCTCTGGACGGTTGTGGGGCCGAGCGGCGAGCGTCAAAGCACTCCGTTTCGCTCAAGTAGTAGGCCTTTATTGACTAAATTGTCACATGACGACCTTTGTGATTTTGGCAGGACTTTTGAGTGCTTAAGTTTGAGCCAGTGGGCTGACATTCGACACACTCGATAGGTGTGAAGCCACCTTTCAGCGGAGGCCACCCCAGAGTCTCTGGACGGTTGTGGGGCCGAGCGGCGAGCGTCAAAGCAATCCATTTCACTCAAGTAGTAGGCCTTTATTGCCTAAATTCTAACATGAGGACCCCTGTGAATTTGGCGTGACGTTTATGGTGCTTAATTTCGAACTAGTGGGCTAAGATTTGAAAGAAACGATCGGTGGGAATCCAGCTTTCAGGGAGGCCACCCCCGAGTCTCTGGACGGTTTGTGGAGCGGAGCGGCGCCCGTCCAAACATTAAGTTTCGCTCCAGGAGTAGGCCTTTATTGCCTAAATTGTAACATAAGGACCTCTCTGAATTTGGTGCGACTTTTAGGGTGCGTAATTTCAAACTAGTGGGCTAAGATTTGAAACAAACGATTGGTGGGAATCCAGCTTTCAGGGGAGGCCTACCCCCGAGTCTCTGGACGGTTTTGGGGCCGAGCGGCGACCGTCTAAACATTCAATTTCGCTCCAGTAGTAGGCCTTTATTGCCTAAATTGTAACATGAGGACCTCTGTGAATTTGGCGAGACTTTTAGGGTGCTTAATTTTGAACTCGTGGGCTAAGATTTGAAAGAAACAATCGTGGGAATCCAGCTTTCAGGGAGGCCACCCCCGAGTCTCTGGACGGTTGTGGAGCCGAGCGGCGCCCGTCCAAACATTAAGTTTCGCTCAAGGGGGTAGCTTTTGTTGCCTAAATTGTCACATGACGACCTTTGTGATTTTGGCAGGACTTATGAGTGCTTAAGTTTGAGCCAGTGGGCTGACGTTCGACACACTCGATAGGTGTGAATCCACCTTTCAGCGGAGGCAACCCCCGAGTCTCTGGACGGTTGTGGGGCCGAGCGGCGCCCGTCCAAACATTAAGTTCGCTCCAGGAGTAGGCCTTTATTGCTAAATTGTAACATGACGACCTTTGTGATTTTGGCAGGACTTTTGAGTGCTTAGTTGAGACCAGTGGGCTGACGTTCGACACACACGATAGGTGTGAATCCACCTTTCAGCGGAGGCCACCCCCGAGTCTCTGGACGGTTGTGGGGCCGAGCGGCGACCGTCTAAAACATTCAATTTCGCTCCAGTAGTAGGCCTTTATTGCCTAAATTGTAACATGAGGAACCCTGTGAATTTGGC
>NW_026903815.1:0-1518 GCF_024500385.1 Phyllopteryx taeniolatus
TGGCCAACCCGCGGCTCGCGAGCCTCATGCGGCTCTTTAACTAGTTTCATGCGGCTCTTCAGGAGCTGTCACATGACATGCGTCAAAAATGCTTGGCTGGCGCTGTCATTCACTCCCCCTACAGCTAGATGGCACACTGACCATGTAAGCCTGTTTGAGTGACGTCAAACGAGCAATGAGAGAATCTTTGGTGTGACATCATTTGTGTTGTAAACAATTTCCGTCAAGTTACCTCTTGAAATGGCAGGGAAAAAAAGCACAGCCAAACGAAAATATGAAGAAGAACACAGGACGTTTTTGCCAGAGTGGGAGAGTTTATATTTTTTTGTTAAACGTAATGGCAAGCCGATCTGCCTTATATGTCACGCAGCATTAGCGCATTTCAAAGCTTCAAATCTTCAGCGTCACTTCAGCTCACTCCACCCTAACATCGAACAGGAATTTCCAAAAGGGACTGAACTTCGCAAGAACAAGTTGGTCGCTTTGAAAAGCAAGGCAGAAAAGCAGGTGCAGTTTTTCAAAAAATTTACAAAACACTCGGAGACCGTAACGCTTGCATCATATCAGCTGGCTTGGAAGCCAGACTGTTTGAAAGCCCCGCTCGTCACAGATGAGGCTGCGGCTGAGTTGGAGATGATCGACCTTTGTGAGGAGGATCAACTGAAAGCTGTTTTAAGGGAAAGGACCGTTGAGTTCCTGGAAAAGTGTGCCAATTGAAAAATACCCCAACATCAAACGAGCTGCGCTTAAGATACTGTCCATGTTTGGGTCAACGTACGTCTGCGAGTCTGTGTTTTCTACCCTGAAATGTGTGAAATCAAAGCATCGATCTCTTCTGACTGACACTCATTTGAAAGAATTGCTTAGAGTGGCAACAACAGAATACAAGCCAGATTTGAAGAGGATTGTTCAAGATAAGGAATGCCAGAAGTCTCACTAAGCAGCATAGTAAGAGAAAGATGTTATTGAAAATTATTCTATTATTGTTTGTGGACTTGCTTGAACTGAGAGTTTGTGTGTGTGAGACAGTGCACACAATGTTAACTGTTGAAAATTACTGATATTATCATGTTGGTGTGGTTATTTTCATTAGATCTGGCTGAGCAGAGGTCTGTGTATGCGTGCATACATGATTAAAAGATGATGTTCATGTGTACCCGTGTATGTGGCTCTTTGCAGTAACACAGGAAAAAAAAGTGGCTCTTAGTCTCTGACTAGTTGGCCACCCCTGCCCTAGTCCAACGAGCCACAAAATGCCTTTCTTTTTTGAGAAACATGCCACGAGACCAACTAGCAAAAAGTCAACCCGTTTTGTCACATGGGAAACCACATGACAATTGCCAGAAAAGGTCAGAGAGGGCCTTAATATAGGGGCTCGTCCAGAATTTGAACCCAAGACCTCTCACACCCTAAGCAAGAACCATGCCCCTAGACCAACGAGTCACAAAGTCTCTTCATTGACCCCTTTTTTGAACATCATGCCACGAGACCAACGAGCAAACTGTCAACCGCAGTTTG
>NW_026903816.1:0-1516 GCF_024500385.1 Phyllopteryx taeniolatus
CTCAAGTAGTAGGCCTTTATTGTCTAAATTGTAACATGAGGACTCTCGTGAATTTGGTGCGATTTTAGGGTGCGTATTTCGAACTAGTGGGCTAAGATTGAAACAAACGATCGGTGGGAATCCAGCTTTCAGGGAGGCCACCCCGAGTCTCTGGACGGTTTTGGGGCCGAGCGGCGCGCGTCAAACATTTCAGTTTCGCTCCAGTAGTAGGCCTTTATTGCCTAAATTGTAACATGAGGACCTCTGTGAATTTGGTGGACTTTTAGGGTGCGTTAATTTTGAACTAGTGGGCTAGATTTGAAGAAACAATCGGTGGGAATCCAGCTTTCAGGGGAGGCACCCCGTGTCTCTGGACGGTTGTGGGGCCGAGCGGCGCACCGTCCAAACATTAGTTTCGCTCCAGTACTAGGCCTTTATTGCCTAAATTGTACATGAGGACTCTGTGATTTTGGCAGACTTTTGAGGGTGCTTAAGTTTGAACTAGTGGGGCTAAGTTTGAAACAATCGTTAGGTGTGAATCCACTTTCAGCGGAGGCACCCCGAGTCTCTGGACGGTTTTGTGGGGCCGAGCGGCGCCGTCCAAACATTAAGTTTCGCTCCAGAGTAGGCCTTTATTGCCTAAATTGTAACATGAGGAAGCCTGTGAATTTGGCGCCACTTTTAGGGTGCTTAGTTTCGAAACTAGTGGGCTAAGATTTGAAACAAACGATCGGTGGGAATCCAGCTTTCAGGGGAGGCCACCCCCGAGTCTCTGGACTATTGTGGGGCCGAGCGGCGACCGTCTAAACATTCAATTTCGCTCAGTAGTAGGCCTTTATTGCCTAAATTGTAACATGAGGACCTCTGTGAATTTGGCGAGACTTTTAGGGTGCTTAATTTTGAACTCGTGGGCTAAGATTTGAAAGAAACAATCGGTGGGAATCCAGCTTTCAGGGGAGGCCTACCCCGAGTCTCTGGACGGTTTTGGGGCCGAGCGGCGACCGTCTAAACATTCAATTTCGCTCCAGTAGTAGGCCTTTATTGCCTAAATTGTAACATGAGGACCTCTGTGAATTTGGCGAGACTTTTAGGGTGCTTAATTTTTAACTCGTGGGCTAAGATTGAAAGAAACAATCGGTGGGAATCAGCTTTCAGGGAGGCCACCCCGAGTCTCTGGACGGTTGTGGGGCCGAGCGGTGAGCGTCAAAGCACTCCGTTTCGCTTAAGTAGTAGGCCTTTAATTCTAAATTTTAACATGAGGACCCTGTGAATGTGGCGCGACTTTTAGGGTGCTTAATTTCGAAATAGTGGGCTAAGATTTGAAACAAAGGATCGGTTGGAATCCAGCTTTCATGGGAGGCCACCCGAGTTCTGGACGGTTGTGGGCCGAGCGGCGACCGTCAAACATTCAGTTTGCTCCAGAGTAGGCTTTATTGTGAACTTGTAACATAAGGAGTCTCTGAATTTGGGCGACTTTAGGGTGCTTATTTCAAACTAGTGGGCTATATTGAATCAATGATCGGTGGGAATCCATTTC
>NW_026903817.1:0-1509 GCF_024500385.1 Phyllopteryx taeniolatus
TACTGTCGGAAAAGGAGATACGGGATGTTTAAAAAAGGTACGTGAAGATTCTGTCTCCTAATAAAGAGATGGTAAGTCATAAGAGAGAGAATGACTGCATTATAATTTAGGTAAACCACCGATCAGAAAACGATTCCACGAGAATCTAAAGTGAAAAAGCTTACAGCACCTGGTATTCCCAGGCGGTCTCCCATTCAAGTACTAAGCAGGCCCGCCCCTGCTTAGCTTCCGAGATCTGACGAGATCGGGCGTTCTCAGGGTAGTATGGGCCGTAAGGCCACGTGTTACCTGAAAAGCAACATTTTATATTTAAAAAATATCAAATTCGCTTAAAATATCGAGCGGATCGCGTCATTTTTTATTCTCCAATTGTTGGCTGGTCTATTTTGGAGTTTTTTGTGTGGATGATGCAAACTCATTCTCAACACTACAAATATTGATCAGATCATAGATTTTGAAAAGTTAACACACGAGAGAATTTGAGAACTTGCACGCTGCCACAGAACTCCGACAAAGTCAATGCATAATCCTCTTGTGACCCTCCCAATCCTGGTCTCCAACTCTTCAGACAACAGTGTCATCTTTATTTGCCATGTATGTCCCAAAAACACTCAAGGAATTTGGTAGTTGGAGCCACCTCTCGTACGACAACAGACAGTCAATTGACAGAGAACACTTTTGAGACATAAAGACGTTGACAAAAAACAGTCACTGAGCAATTTAGGGTTGCTAGCTATCGTAATGCCGGTTCATTTTTTTTGGACATCCATCCATCCATTTTCTGAGCCGCTTCTCCTCACTAGGGTCGCGGGCGTGCTTGGAGCCTATCCCAGCTGTCATCGGGCAGGAGGCGGGGTACACCCTGAACTGGTTGCCAGCCAATCGCAGGGCACATAGAAACTAACAACCATTCGCACTCACAGTCATGCCTACGGGCAATTTAGAGTCTCCAATTAATGCATGTTTTTGGGATGTGGGAGGAAACCGGAGTGCCCGGAGAAAACCCACGCAGGCACGGGGAGAACATGCAAACTCCACACAGGCGGGGACGGGGATTGAACCCCGCACCTCAGAACTGTGAGGCTGACGCTCTAACCAGTCGGCCACCGTGCCTTTTTTTGGACAATTGTGCAAAAAGATGCAGAGTCCTCTAGCATTTAGAGCTTGTTCGAAAGACTAATATTGCAATAGTCCGGTGCAATGACCATTGTGCAAAGGGCGCCGAGACTTCAAGCGACTAGTGCGATAATCTGGGACAACGTTTATTGTGCAAATGTAGATTCTCTTCAGTGTGCAATTGGAGCAGATGCTACTAGCATGAGTGGCCAGTATTGGTCAACAACAGATATGCAAATAGTGCAGCGTGGCGAGACTACTACAATGAGTGCACGAGTCATATATAATTGTCTTCTTCCAGCTCCTTCCCCCAGGCAAGTGCTATCGAACAATGCAAACAAAAACTAGCAGACATTCCAACACTTTCGTCCCGCTTACCGTTAACTTCTTAAA
>NW_026903818.1:0-1507 GCF_024500385.1 Phyllopteryx taeniolatus
CAAATGTTGCTGTAACTTAGATTGTCCATTATTTAAACAGCAGCTCCCCCTCTCTCCAGGCCATGCAGTTTGGTTTCAGATCTAAGCATCCATGGAATGGCTACATGCCTCTTGATTGAGAAAATAAAATCTTCTCTAGACAAGGGTGGAGTTGTAGGGGAGGTGTTCTTGGACCTCAGGAAAGCTTTTCGATACAGTAAATCATTGTTCTTACCAAGGTCTCAAAATTTAACTTCTCTCGCAAAGCTGTGATCTGGATTGAATCATATCTGCCTGACCGAACACAATCTGTATCAGTTAACTGCGGAGCAGTCTTTTAGGCTTACCTCCGGAGTCCCTCAGGGATCAATATTAGGCCCCCTTTTATTTAGTCTTTATATGAATGATTTGGCCACTGTTTGATCTGAAGCAGAGTGATAATGTATGCAGATGACAGTTTTCTTTGTTCATGGTTGCTCCAAAGATAGTGTTGCTGCTAAAGTCACTAATACAATGTCCTGTGTCACAACTTGGTTGCAGGAGTGCTGTCTACAGCTAAATGTTTCCAAAACTGTAGGCATCTATTTCACTAAAACAAATAGAGTATCACCTGACCCCGACATACTTGTTAATGGAGAAAAAATGCAAATTGTCAGCCAATACAAGTATCTTGGGTTAATAATACAGTCACAGCTTTCCTTTAAAGCCCATATTGACAAATTGTGTAAAAGTTAAACCTCGCAAATTTGTCCAATTAAAAATGAAATGTCAAAGCGGCAAAAATTTACATGCATTCAATGATTCTTAGTCAGTGTAACTATTGCATAACCAGTTGGTTCCAGGCTGGTGAGAATGCAAAAAAAAAAAAAACATTGGAAGTTTTGTACAAAGTAATTAAAGAAATGGATAAAAAACCAAGGCACTATATCTGTCCAATTTATTTAAAAAAAAAAAAAAAATAAATAAAATAAGTATTTTTAACTGGCACAGTCATCACATATTTGCAGATTTAAATTTGATTTATAAAGTACTGCATGATTTGGCTCCAGTTCCTCTGGCTGATTTAATCAGCCCAAGGAACATCTCTGAACATCACTTTAGGCTCTGTCAGAGGTGACTGTCTTATTCTGCTGCAGGAGCACTTTCAGTAAGTCAGCCTTGTCAGTGAGGAGCGCTGGTGAGTGGAACTCAGTACCTGAGGAGGTTAAACAGCTTACAACATACAAGGCCTTCACAAAAATACTGAATGTGGCTAGTTAACACCTATAGCTGCCAACAGTAAAAGACAAGTATGTTTTTTTTTTAAATTTGTTTTTCTGATCAAATGATTTGTGGTTTTATTCTCTCAATAGTATAATAAGTCTTTTATGTATCCTGTATTATATTGTGTTGTAGATGTATTTTACTGCTTTTTTTACATCATGGCCAGGGGAGTACAGATGAAAACTAGCCTTCTGGCTTTTTTTTAACCATGTGCTTTATGAAATTGCATTGTCCCCTTTCAAATAAACTAACACTGATTTAAAAA
>NW_026903819.1:0-1492 GCF_024500385.1 Phyllopteryx taeniolatus
AGAGAATTTGAGAACTTGCACGCTGCCAAAACTCAGACAAGAGCATGCAAAATCCTCTTGGACCCTCCACATCCTGGTCACCAACTCTTCAGAAACAGAGTCATCTTTATTTGCCATGTATGTCCAAAAAACACACAAGGAATTTGGTAGTTGGAGCCACTCTCGTACGACAACAGACAGTCAATTGACAGAGAACACTTTTGAGACATAAAGACGTTGACAAAAAACAGTCACTGAGCAATTTAGGGTTGCTAGCTATCGTAATGCCGGTTCATTTTTTTTGGACAATTGTGCAAAAAGATGCAGAGTCCTCTAGCATTTAGAGCAGTTCGAAAGACTAATATTGCAATAGTCCGAGTGCAATGACCATTGTGCAAAGGGCGCCGAGACTTCAAGCGAGTAGTGCGATAATCTGGGACAACGTTTATTGTGCAAATGTAGATTCTCTTCAGTGTGCAATTGGAGCAGATGCTACTAGCATGAGTGGCCAGTATTGGTCAACAACAGATATGCAAATAGTGCAGCGTGGCGAGACTACTACAATGAGTGCACGAGTCATATATAATTGTCTTCTTCCAGCTCCTTCCCCCAGGCAAGTGCTATCGAACAATGCAAACAAAAAACTAGCAGCCATTCCAACACTTTCGTCCCGCTTACCGTTAACTTCTTAAACAGTTCACTTACAATTGCATTGTAACATGCTGCCAATTTGTCTTGAGATTGTTGTCCCATCTCTGTCGGGCCAATTATACATTATTCGTGCATTCACTGTAGTAGTCTCGCCACTCTGCACAATTTGCATATCTGTTGTTGACCAATACTGGCCACTCATGTGGTTGAGAAGTATCTGCACCATTTGCACAATGGACACTGTTCAGATTATCGCACTACGATTCGCTTTATACTGCTTAAATTTCTCGAAGTCTCTTCACGTTTTGCAAAATTGTCACTGTACCAGATTATTGCTCGATCAGTCATTTCAAATTGCTCTAAATTGCTAGAGGACTCTGCATCATTTGCACAATTGTCAAAAAATAAAAAATAACACAAAATTTGCATTGACATGACCACATTACCGCTAACCTTTCATTGCTCAGTGATTCTCTGTACTTTGGTCTCATGTGATTATGTCTCCAAAGTATTTTCTGTCAAATGGCTATCCGTTATCGCACGAGAGGGGCTCCAAGTACCGGAGACAAATTCCTTGTATGTTTCTGACATACTCGGCAAATATAGATTCTGATTTTATTCTGCTGATTCTGATGAATTTATCTAATCTACTCCTTCTAATACTGCCATTCACTCGACTGTAATGTATTCCTCGGAAGTGGTTCGGGTTCATAAACCGTGGCTTTGAGGTCCACACAATAATGTGCAATAATTACGTATCATTTAAAGATCCATACCTTCGTATCCTTAGCCTCGAGCGAATTAAAAGCACTGATGTGATAAAATCGTGACGTATCACGTGATACTAAATATATATATATAT
>NW_026903820.1:0-1472 GCF_024500385.1 Phyllopteryx taeniolatus
CCTTCCAGCATGGAGCTCTGAAGCGTCTGATCCGACGCCCGGAAGGGAGCTCGACTTCCCGCATGGACCTCTGGCATCAAGCATGGACCTCTGGCATCAAGCATGGAGCTCTCCCTTCCGCATGGAGATCCCTTCCGCATGGAGCTCTCCCTTCCAGCATGGAGCTCTGAAGCGTCTGATCTGACGCCCGGAAGGGAGCTCCGACTTCCCGCATGGACCTCTGGCATCAAGCATGGACCTCTGCCCTTCAGCATGGAGCTCTACTGTCCGAGCTGGAGCGATCCGCCTTCACGCATGGAGCTCTGGCATCAAGCATGGAGCTCTCCCTTCCAGCATGGAGCTCTGAAGCGTCTGATCTGACGCCCGGTAGGGAGCTCCGACTTCCCGCAATGTACCTCTGGCATCAAGCATGGACCTCTGGCATCAAGCATGGAGCTCTCCCTTCCAGCATGGAGATCTCCCTTCCAGCATGGAGCTCTGAAGCGTCTGATCCGACGCCCGGAAGGGAGCTCCGACAGCTCTCCCTTCCAGCATGGAGATCTCCCTTCCAGCATGGAGCTCTGAAGCGTCTGATCCGACGCCGGAAGGGAGCTCCGACAGCTCTCCCTTCCAGCATGGAGCTCTCCCTTCCAGCATGGAGCTCTGAAGCGTCTGATCTGACGCCCGGTAGGGAGCTCCGACTTCCCGCAATGTACCTCTGGCATCAAGCATGGACCTCTGGCATCAAGCATGGAGCTCTCCCTTCCAGCATGGAGCTCTCCCTTCCAGCATGGAGATCTCCCTTCCAGCATGGAGCTCTGAAGCGTCTGATCCGACGCCCGGAAGGGAGCTCCGACAGCTCTCCCTTCCAGCATGGAGATCTCCCTTCCAGCATGGAGCTCTGAAGCGTCTGATCCGACGCCCGGAAGGGAGCTCCGACAGCTCTCCCTTCCAGCATGGAGATCTCCCTTCCAGCATGGAGCTCTGAAGCGTCTGATCTGACGCCCGGTAGGGAGCTCCGACTTCCCGCAATGTACCTCTGGCATCAAGCATGGACCTCTGGCATCAAGCATGGAGCTCTGGCATCCAGCATGGAGCTCTGAAGCGTCTGATCCGACGCCCGGAAGGGAGCTCCGACTTCCCGCAATGTACCTCTGGCATCAAGCATGGACCTCTGGCATCAAGCATGGACCTCTGCATCAAGCATGGAGCTCTCCCTTCCAGCATGGAGCTCTCCCCTTCCAGCATGGAGATCTCCCTTCCAGCATGGAGCTCTGAAGCGTCTGATCTGACGCCCGGTAGGGAGCTCCGATAGCTCCTCCTTCCCAGCATGGAGATCTCCCTTCCAGCATGGAGCTCTGAAGCGTCTGATCCGACGCCCGGAAGGGAGCTCCGACAGCTCTCCCTTCCAGCATGGAGCTCTCTCCCTTCCAGCATGGAGCTCTGAAGCGTCTGATCTGACGCCCGGAAGGGAGCTCCGACTTCCCGCATGA
>NW_026903821.1:0-1469 GCF_024500385.1 Phyllopteryx taeniolatus
GACGGTTGTGGAGCCGAGCGCGCCCGTCCAAACATTAAGTTTCGCTCCAGGACTAGGCCTTTATTGACTAAATTGTCACATGACGACCTTTGTGATTTTGGCAGGACTTATGAGTGCTTAAGTTTGAGCCAGTGGGCTGACGTTCGACACACTCGATAGGTGTGAATCCACCTTTCAGCGGAGGCAACCCCCCGAGTCTCTGGACGATTGTGGGGCCGAGCGGCGCCCGTCCAAACATTCAGTTTCGCTCCAGGAGTAGGCCTTTATTGCCTAAATTGTAACATGAGGACCCTGTGATTTGGCGCGACTTTTAGGGTGCTTAATTTCGAACTAGTGGGCTAAGATTTGAAACAAACGATCGGTGGGAATCCAGCTTTCAGGGAGGCCACCCCCGAGTCTCTGACTATTGTGGGGCCGAGCGGCGACCGTCTAAACATTCAATTTCGCTCCAGTAGTAGGCCTTTATTGCCTAAATTGTAACATGAGACCTCTGTGAATTTGGCGAGACTTTTAGGGTGCTTAATTTTGAACTCGTGGGCTAAGATTTGAAAGAAACAATCGGTGGGAATCCAGCTTTCAGGGGAGGCCACCCCCGAGTCTCTGGACGGTTGTGGGGCCGAGCGGCGACCGTCTAAACATTCAATTTCGCTCCAGTAGTAGGCCTTTATTGCCTAAATTGTAACATGAGGACCTCTGTGAATTTGGCGAGACTTTTAGGGTGCTTAATTTTTAACTCGTGGGCTAAGATTTGAAAGAAACAATCGTGGGAATCCAGCTTTCAGGGGAGGCCACCCCCGAGTCTCTGGACGGTTGTGGGGCCGAGCGGTGAGCGTCAAAGCACTCCGTTTCGCTTAAGTAGTAGGCCTTTAATTTCTAAATTTTAACATGAGGACCCCTGTGAATGTGGCGCGACTTTTAGGGTGCTTAATTTCGAAATAGTGGGCTAAGATTTGAAACAAAGGATCGGTTGGAATCCAGCTTTCATGGGAGGCCACCCCCCGAGTCTCTGGACGGTTGTGGGGCCGAGCGGCGACCGTCAAAACATTCAGTTTCGCTCCAGAGTAGGCCTTTATTGTCGAACTTGTAACATAAGGAGCTCTCTGAATTTGGTGCGACCTTTAGGGTGCTTAATTTCAAACTAGTGGGCTAATATTTGAATCAAATGATCGGTGGGAATCCAGCTTTCAGGGGAGGCCAGCCCCGAGTCTCTGGACTATTGTGGGGCCGAGCGGCGCCCGTCCAAACATTCAGTTTCGTCCAGGAGTAGGCCTTTATTGTCTAAATTGTAACATAAGGACCTCTCTGAATTTGGTGCGACTTTTAGGGTGCTTAATTTCGAACTAGTGGGTTAAGATTTGAAACAAACGATCGGTGGGCATCCAGCTTTCATGGGAGGCCACCCCCGAGTCTCTGGACAGTTGTGGGGCCGAGCGGCGAGCGTCAAAAGCATCCGTTTCGCTCAAGTAGGC